>NC_056699.1:21416915-21417249 GCF_018831695.1 Puntigrus tetrazona | reverse complement strand
ACTCTTACTACAATACCTTCAACTTCAGAGAGCACACCAGCACAAACTAAAACTACAGCTTCATCAACTGCATCTCAAACAATGAGTAATCCAATAACATCAGCAGCTGCAACTTCTAAAACCATGACTCTTACTACAATACCTTCAACTTCAGAGAGTACACCAGCACAAACTACAACTACAGTTTTATCAACCACATCTCCAACAACGAGCAATCCAACAAAATCCACAGCTGTAACATCTGAATCCACTACTCTTACTACAATACCTACAAGTACAGAGAGTACACCAGCACAAACTACAATTACAGCTTCATCAACCACATCTCCAACAA
>NC_056699.1:21415915-21416891 GCF_018831695.1 Puntigrus tetrazona | reverse complement strand
CTTCAACTTCAGAGAGTACACCAGCACAAACTACAATTACAGCTTCATCAACCACATCTCCAACAACAAGCAATCCAACAACATCCACAGCTGTAACATCTGAATCCACTACTCTTACTACAATACCTTCAACTTCAGAGAGTACACCAGCACAAACTACAATTATAGCTTCATCAACCACATCTCCAACAACAAGCAATTCAATAACATCAGCAGCTGCAACTTCTAAAACCATGACTCTTACTACAATACCTTCAACTTCAGAGAGTACACCAGCACAAACTACAACTAAAGCTTCATCAACCACATCTCCAACAACAAGCAATCCAACAACATCCGCAGCTGTAACATCTGAAGCCACAACTTTTACTACAATACCTTTAACTTCACAGAGTACACCAGCACAAACCACAACTACAGCTTCATCAACTGCATTTCAAACAATGAGTAATCCAACAACATCAGCAGCTGCAACTTCTAAAACCATGACTCTTACTACACTACTTTCAACTTCAGAGAGTACACCAGCACAAACTACAATTACAGCTTCATCATCGACATCTCCAATAACGAGCAATCCAACAACATCCACAGCTGTAACATCTGAAGCCACAACTCTTACTACAATACCTACAAGTTCAGAGAGTACACCAGCACAAACCACAATTACAGCTTCATCAAGCACATCTCCAACAACGAGCAATCCAACAACATCCACAGCTGTAACATCTAAAGCCACAACTCTTACTACAATACTTTCATCTTCACAGAGTTCACCAGCACAAACTACAACTACAGCTTCATCAACTGCATCTCAAACAACGAGTAATCCAACAACATCAGTAGCTGCAACTTCTGATCCTACTACTCTTTCTGCAACAACAATGCTTACAACTTCAGAGAGTACACCAGTACAAACTACAACTACAGCTTCATCAACCACATCTCCAACAACAAGCAATCCAACAGCATCCGC
>NC_056699.1:21412231-21415863 GCF_018831695.1 Puntigrus tetrazona | reverse complement strand
ACAAACAACATCCGCAGCTGTAACATCTGAAGCCACGACTCTTACTACAATACCTTCAACTTCAGAGAGTACACCAGCACAAACCACAAGTACAGCTTCATCAACCACATCTCCAACAACAAGCAATCCAACAACATCAGCAGCTGTAACTTCTGAATCAACTACTTTTACTAAAACAATATCTACAACTTCAGAGAGTACACCAGCAGAAACCACATCTACAATTTCACAAACCACAATTACAGCTTTACCAACTGCATCTACAGCAACAAGCATTCCAATAACATCAGCAGCTGCAACTTCTGGACCCACTACTCTTAGTACAATACCTTTAATTTCAGAGGGTACAACAGCAAGAGCCACAACTACAGCTTCATCAACTGCTTCTACAACACTGAGAAATCCAACAACATCAGCAGCTGTAACTTCTGAACCTACTACTCCTACATCAAAAACAATGCCTACAACTTCAGAGGGTACAACAGTAGGAACCATAACTGCAGCTTTATCATCCGCATCTACAACAGCGAGCAAGAGTACAACAGCTGAAAGCACAACTACAGCTCCATCAGCCACATCTTTAACAATGAGCAATCTAACAAACTCAGCAGCTGCAACGTCTGATCCCACTACTATTTCGACAACAAAAATGCCTACAACTTCAGAGATTACAACAGCAAAATCCACAACTACAGTTTCATCAACTGCTTCTACAACACTGAGCAATCCAACAACATCAGCAGCTGCAACTTCTGATTCCACTACTCTTTCGACAACAACAATGCCTACAACTTCAGAGATTACAACAGCAAGAGCCACAACTACAGTTTCATCAACTGCCTCTACAACACTGAACAATCCAATAACATCAGCAGCTGTAACTTCTGAACCTACAACTCCTACTTCAAAAACAATGCCTACAACTTCAGAGGGCACAACAGTAAGAACCACAACTGCAGCTTTATCATCTTCGTCTATAACAGCGAGCAAGAGTACACCAGCTGAAAGCACAACTACAGCTCCATCAGCCACATCTTTAACAATGAGCAACTCAGCAGCTGCAACTTCTGTTCCCACTGCTATTTCGACAACAACAATTCCTACAACTTCAGAGATTACAACAGCAAAAGCCACAATTACAGCTCTATCAACTGCTTCTACAACACTGAGGAATCCAACAACAGCAACATCAGCAATTTCAGAATCCACAGCTATTACTTCAACAACTATGTCTACAGATTCAGGGATTACAACAGTTAAAACTACAGCTTCCACAACTGCAGCTGTATCTTCCACTATAACAACAGTTCCTGTGTCATCTGAAGCTTTGAGTACAACAGCATCTCAAACCAAATTGCTTCTAGCAACCACATCTACTGGAACTCTTGCATCAGCAGTTGTGACTTCAGAAGTAACAGCATCAGGTAGTACAACTACACCTGCAGCAAGCACAACTGCAGCTTCCATGACCACAGTGGGGCCTTCCACTACTGTGACAACAGCTTCCGAAACTAAGACTGCATCCTCAACATCTACGCTTTCCTCACCTGCGATAGTGCCTTCTACTGCTACGGCATCTCCAACTTCATCTGAATCTCCACTTCAAACCACATCAATATTTGTCAACCCTGCTCCAGTAAAGTCTACAACTTTAGAAAGCACAACTGCTCATACAGCATCGACGTCAGCTACCACAAAGTTACCTTCAACTGTTACATCTGCTGCTACCTCATCTGAAGCTCCAAGTACAAAAACAGCCGAAACCACAATTTCATTTGCAGCCACGACTACTGAAACCTCAACTCTTGCTTCACTACCAATGTCTACAACTTCAGGCAGTACACCTGCACCCGCAGCATCCAGTTTTACATCTTCCTCCTCTATGATTGGAGCTCCTACTGCTTTTTCATCTTCAATCTCATCTCAAACTACAAGTACAACAATACAAGGTCCAACCATATCCACAATTACAGCCAGAACATCTGCAATTTCATCAACAACAGAAAATCCAGCTCAAACCCCAGCTTCAATTCTAAGCACAAGCACTGCTACAGTGGCCACAACAACTGCATTCCAAATAACATCATTACCTCTATCAAGCACAACTGTTGCTTTCACTAATACAGCTCCAACTCTAAGCCAAGCAACACTCCCTACCACAACAAATGCACCTCCAATAATTACAACTGTGTCTCTGGAGACCATAACTGTTGCTGTAACAATTATGCCCATGTCCTCATCACATGTAACTATATTTCCAACTTTAACTCCAACAAAAACAACTGAACCTCCAAGAACCTCAAATGCACCCATTACAACCATGACTGTTCTTCCTACCAATACAGTTCCAGTTGATATCTCAGCTACTGCTCCAAGCACAACAAGCTCAGCTGCAGCTCAAATGACAACTGCATTTCAAGTGACAACAGGAGATCTTTTAAAAACAACTGTTGCTTTTACAAGTACATCTTCTGCTCCAGCCACACTTGAACTTTCAACAAAAACAACTTCAAGCCCAAGCATGGATTCAGAAACTACAACTGCATCAACAACTACCACTGGAATTATTACAGGTCTTGCTAATACAGCAGAATTTCCAGTAGCTCCAATAACATTAGGTTCAAACACAAATACATCAACATCACCATCATCTACAGTTCTAGGTCAAACATTCATAAAAACAACACCAGTTGAAACTCCTATTAGCAATACCACAACTCTGAACAATACAACAAAAGCAGATGCATTTGTTACATTTCAAAGTACTTCAAATCCAGAAACTTCAAACATATCCAAAACATTGGCATCAAATGTGTCCGGTGCAGCAACAGTCACAACCAAACTGATATTTTCCAACTTGTCATCTCTGCCCACTGAAACTTTGGTCCAAGGTGCTATTAGTACTCTAATTACATCTAGAGAGTCACAACTCAATGAATCACTGCAGATTGTCAGTTTTATCTATCAGAGTAAGTTTCTTCATTATGAATGAAAAATCATTTAATTTATAAAAGTTTGAACCAGTGAATAATGTCAAATTTTAACTGAACGAAACTGTATTTCTTTCTAAACAGAAATCTCTGAAACTTCCTATGCTGTCATATTTACTATTATTTTGAATAATGTCAGCATACCTAAGGATCCTGAGCTAAGAAACAAAAGTTATGTTCAAGTGCAAGATTTAATTAATAATGCGGTAAGTAACAAGCATTAACCCAAATGTGAAGTCAGGGACCAGTGTAAATCTTCATCAGACGTTGATGAATGTCTTGATTTCTTTTTTAATTCAGTTGAACACTCTTCTAAACGAGCCTGGCAAGCAAGATTTTGAACCCAAGTCCTCCAACTTCACGTAAGATGAAAACTCACTACACAATCTTTATTTCATGTGTTTGCACATTTTAGCTCAGAAGCAAAGAAAAATAATGAAATGAAAGCTTTTTGAACGTGTCCTTTATAGAACCTTACTGATGTCTTCTTTGTGTTATGTAGGAGCACTTCAAACCAGATTGATGGCAGGATGGAATACGTCTTCCAGAATGGAAATGCCATACAACCAGTCAGCTTCCTAAATGAGTTACGTGTGTCAACCACGACAACAGTGCTTCCAGAAACAACAACCAGTTTCTCTG
>NC_056699.1:21409303-21412131 GCF_018831695.1 Puntigrus tetrazona | reverse complement strand
GCCTAATATATAGTATAATGAAAAAGTGAGGCAGGTCTTTTTTTGTTTTCAGTTATCATATTTCAGATTACGTAATTCGGTCACACTTTGTTGCAGTAGTGAAAAATATAATTTAATGACATGTACTTACTAGGTTTAGTGTAAGGCACAATTTACTGTTATCATTGTATTAAAGACAATGCAACACATTTATTTTCAGCATGAAGTAATGTTCCTGCTGCCGTTTGCTCTTGCAGTGCCATGAGCCAGTCAGCATATCTAAGCTCTGAACTATAGTCAAATGATAGATGACAGCTGTTATTTTTCTTGTGGTGCCACAAGAGGACCAAAAAACACCACCTTTACTAGATTCTAGATGTATGCAGAAGATATCGTTTCTGTTGCATGTTTGTTGTAAAATCTGAGCCATTAAACAGAACAACGCCCCAGTGTCTTCATGCTGTATGTTGTGACATACGTGGTGGCTAAAAGAGATTTTAATTAAGGTAAATGGCAGATATTGGCACAGCAGTCTTGCCGCTAATCCTTTGGCAATGAGTTTCATTAGGCGCAGGTCACTGTATTAATCCCAGAGAAATGGCTGGAAACTCTTCAGCACACATGAAGTCAGGAGGGGATCACAGCGTGGCATTGACGTACTTACCTCCTTGTCAGTTATAAATAAAATCCTGTTAACAAGGCTCGGACTGTGAGCCGGAGGCTTGTTTTTCTCATCCTGGTCAGCAAATTGTAGCCCTAAGATAATTACATAAAAAGAACACTGTGGACTTTTGGAGACACTTGCTTCAAATTGTCATTCTTAATGTCATCACTTTTTACAATTTATTCGATTTAAAATGTAGGTACAATGTCAGATCTTTCATATTCTGATGTACATTTGAGTGTAGCTGATAGTGGCAGTTCATTGGATTTTGCTCAGAAGTGGAGGTTTTTACACAACACTAAAGCCAGAAAACTAGTATGTGTTTTAGCCATTCATTTACACCACAACAGCATTTTGGGGGCCTTTGAAATATATTTTTTTAAAAACAGCATTTTGTGTTCAGTCTATTTCTTCACAACTGTTAAACTTGCATTTTTCCATCCCGATCTCACAGCTATTTTTCGTGAAGCGGATAATGTTGTTGTGTGAATGTAGATTTAAGCGGACTAAATGATGTCAGCAGAGGAGAGGGAAAAAAAACAACCACCAACAACGAAAACATGCGGAAGTAATTTGTTCGCAATAAAACCTATAACATGTATTGTGAAAAAAAATTGTATGAATTTTCATTTCATGCTGACTTTAAATTGTTAGTATTCACTCAGGCTGAATTATTAAAACCAGTGCTTATTTTTTCATTTCAAAGTTACCAACCAACAGCAAACTTTTTTATTTTGTGATTACCAAAAATGTTTACGGAGACAGATAAGTAATTTCAGGACACGGCATGTGGCAAACACAAAACTTGTTTGGTGACGGATATGAGCTTGATAGAAGATCTTGCTTGTCAAACACACAGTAAGTATCATTCATTAATTAGAAAATGTGTTTGGGCCAGCAAATATAGTACATCGGGTGCTGGTGCAACGGTCACTTGTTGTCCATCAGGAAACTGAATGCAACGACTAGGAAAATGACTCGACTCGACACACACACAGTTGCAAGGTTTATTAGAGAATCAGGACTATAAAGGTATGCAGGATTCTACTAGTCTCTGAGCAAACCACACAACTAGTCCTTTTCTAAATGTAATACTATAGCCAACCTGGCTGCCATGGTTAGTGATACAGTAATATAATTAAAGAAATGGATTTTTAAATGCAAAAACTAGTGCATCAGGTCACCATATGTATAACTGGGAAGAAGAAAATTGTTTCAACATAAGTTATTCCTATTACTATGGGTCATGTTTCATTTTAAATAATAATAATAATAATAATAAAAAAAAAAATATTAGGAAGGAAAGCAGCACCTCTGCCTCGATTAGGGCTGACACTACTATACCATAGATTATATTCTTTAATATCTCTGTGTATATACGGCCAGTCAGCGAGAATGAACACCACATGAATTGTACCGCAGCCTGCACTGTAAACGTTTCCTTCACCAGTTTGTTTGTTTCTCATTTACAGCGAAATTTGGTTCAAAGAGGATGGGTGGCCAAGCCCCCCCAACTCACAGACATTTACTGGGCACATACACACTCGTCGCTGCATGGAACAAGATACAGCTCCAAGAAATTAAGCCGTAAACAAGGAGAGGAGAAGAAATCAAGAGAGGAGGAAGAGGAGGAGGAGTTTTGGGTATCTGTGGTGCGGAGTTAAAAGGAGTCCATGGCCTTGAATTCGCTGAGGGCTTGGACGGGTGAGATGTGTTTCTTCTGCGAGCCTCGCCTGACGCGGGTCTGGCACTCCTCCGGTTTCTCTCTCTTCACCAGGGGTTTCTTCTCCGGGGCCTTCATGCGCCAGGACACCACCGGGGAATTGACCGCCGCCGTGCCGTACACCTTCTGGTACTTGGTGGAAGCCACATAGGAGGCCTTGACTGTGAGGACCACGGCATTCATCAAGTTCTTGGCTGCCTGGATGAGGGATGTAGCACTGTCCAGCTAAAGCAGGGGGGAGGAGAACGTTCAAGTAAGTGTCTGTATGGAATCATAACGGTACACAGATGCACAGCAAACTATGCCAAGTTTTTGGACTAATTGAGCAAGGGTTTAACTCTCTGTCCAAGTATAATGGCCGTAATCAAATATTTGAAAAAAATAACGAAACAAAAAAAACCCCACACAACAGTAAATACAGTGATTATTATAATCATTTTAAATAAGCGTCACATTATATCA
>NC_056699.1:21399698-21409258 GCF_018831695.1 Puntigrus tetrazona | reverse complement strand
ACTGTGACTTTAATTAATTTAATCATCACGTTTTACACAAAAGTCTAAATTATTCTCATTCTCAAGTAGAGCGATTTCAGTCAAACTAAAGCCATCAAGATTTAATTGGAGGCTGGTGAAATATGATATATGTAAAAATAAATAATAATACCAAATCGAAATATATACCTTATTTTCCTGCAACGCAATGAACACGCAGCTTCAAAGCATGTGTTAATTTAATATCTATCTATTTATCTGTCTGTCTACATTTATCTACCTCTCAGTACTTTGGAGCTTGTGTTACCATTTACCCATAATTGTGAACGTAAAATCATTGAAATACAGTAATCTAACTGTTCTTTTAAAGCATTTACACAACCTTTTAGGAAAGCCAACATCATTGGTTTAGTCTAAATCAAAACAAACATGATTTAAATATGTACGCCTTACCCCTGAGACAATGAGTTCTCCTCCCAGGTTCTGAACCTCAGCCTTGACCTTGCTGCAGATGTTGAGCTGGTGGCAGTAGAGGGCGATTCTCTGGAGGTATGCCAATAAGTCCTGCTTACAGGCGGAGTCCGGGCACTAAAAGAGATGGGAACACATAGCAGAGACTTGACCTTTACATAGTCACTGTGTAGAGCAAATATGAGGTGAGGAGGGTGAAGAGATGATGACTGAAGATGAAATTAGCTCCATCTTGAAGATGAGTCAGGGGTTCGTTTTCATCACATACTGGCTAAGTAGACTCATTCGTAAATCTCCTGCTATCATCACTATTGTTTATTTTGTTAATAGGAAAACTGTTCACACAAAAATAAAGCACTACAGTAAACAAGTAAAATGAAATGGAAAGTGCTTCTCATCCCTGAGGGTTCGAGGAAACGTTTAACAATGGACACCAGCCCATATTACAGTAAATTAAACTTATTTAATTTCCTTGAAATGTTTTGAAGCCGGTGGGGAGAGATGCATGGACTATTGTTTTTTTGTTTTTTTTAAATGACACAGCGATTGCTTATCTCATGAATATTAACTGGGCCATGATTATGTTACTGTGTAACCTTCCTGCAGTCACAAACTACTTAATATTCATAAGCCAGGACTTTAGAATTGGTAATGTGTACAGTATTTGTATTGAGATCAGAACAAATCTACTTGCCTTTATATCATTTAACTGCCTTGTACTGTTTTGATAAATCCTGAATTTGTTGGCCTATGCCCATTATCCAAATATATGTGGAATATAGATTTGCCAAACTTTTGCTAATAAGAAAATGCTTGGCTATTTTCATTCCATGTAGTGCATTTACACGTAAGGACGATCCCTATGCTATTTCCGACTCCCATTCACTTTCCATTTAAGGTTAAGACTTTTTGGAAAAATACTAATTTTGCACATACAGCACCTTGCATGCCAAGGCAAGATTACGGCTCTGACACCCTTCTAACACAGCGGTTAACTCAGTGACTTTGCATAAAGTAATAAGTCCTGTCAGAAGTTGTTAAATAGTTGGCTACAATTTTTTCTCCCTTAGCGTCACATGAACTTTGAGTGAAAAAGACTGATGAGACACATTTAATAACTGTTGAAGCTGCTTTATCTTTGACACGGCTGAGCAGCTGTAACGTCCTTAGCGTTTAGCGATCGAGTGTCTCTCTTCAGGAGGCAACCTCTCGCTGTGCTGGAGGATGGCAAGGGGGAAATGGAGAAATATAGAACCCTCTTGTCTAGCCTCCCGGGCCCAGCAGCTTTAGGTCTGCCATGTCAAGTGCAGCAGCTACAGAAGTCGTAAGAGTGTGTTTCTGAGGAAGCCTGACTGCTGTCACGGCCACACACACCACTGAGGATTTAAAAAAAAAAATGCTCTAAAATAAAAGATCTTTCAAATATTATTTTAAATATTAATATCAGCTGAACTGTAGTCGTGGTCACATTTTCTTTCCAGTTGCATCCGCGTTAGTCATTTTCACTGAAATACACGCACTTGTATGTACGTATTTGATGCATTACGTTTCTCCTTTTAAAGTCTGTTTTAACTTTTATATGATTAGTTGCAATTAGCATTGTTTTTGACAGCCACAGCTGTACAATATTCCACCATTTTACATTTAAATTACTGTGCACCGAAACAGACGAATCTGTAAATACAGTAAATGAAGCATAACCTATGATGCCATGCTTTTGTTTCGAAATTGTTTTGTCTTTTCCAGCACTGAGGAGCAGCATGATTATTGAGCACACTGTCCTGTTTTAGACGCCTACTCAGAGACTCTTTCTGAAACGATACAGTCCCTTGATGAGTCCTGAGAACCCCAGATGGCCATTAGATGTAAATACTGTGTTAGCGGGAAAAGGTTTGATAAGGGACAAGTCAAGCCTTCTGTTTAGACTACCCAGCAAGCCAAGCATAACATGTGGCAGTAGGGAGGATGGATTGCTGCTATGGGCGGAACACAATGGGCTGAAGGGAAGGGAGGGGTTGTTCTGTTTTGGAAAGCAGGAACTGTCTGGCCGTCTCCGATGTACTCGTACACTCAGATTACATTCTGATCAGCAGTGCGATCAGGTTCCCTTCACACTTTTCCCTTTATCTAAGGGAAAAGAAATACGGCAAGAAAACAACAAAAAACAACATGAGGTCTGGCCAGTGGTGACACAGCAGGTTTCAGGCTTCTTCTGTCTTTTTGATCAGTCTCCTAGTGTTGATGACAACAAAAGGGCCACTGCTGTTGTGTAGCATAAAAAAAATTTAAGCGATACTAAAGCCGGGACACAGCAAGTCGACCGAGTCTAGTTGGGCCGATGGCGAGTGAAGGTGGGACTAGTTGGTTCGGTGTGTTCCACTCGTCAGCTCTCGTCGGGTTCATGCCGGCCTGATTCAGCATGTTGAATCGGGGTCGTCGAGCAAAGTGAGAACTGTTTCGCGAATGAGTCAGTGGCAGAGAATTACAGCGAAATTGATGAAAACGATTAAGTAAATGAATGTGGCACAAACAGAAGACCGTTCTAATGTTACATGATCTTACCCAAGCATTCCAATATGTGAATATTATTATGAAAACGTGAGCCGCTTACAATGAAGAAAGTTGTCAACGCTGATATTCAAAATGGCAAGCAAGCGCTGCTTTGTTTATGTTTCATTTATCTGTGTTTATCTCGTATGTCTTCGTTTTGGTTTCTGTTTGAATGATAAATATTTACGATTGATTGCTGCTGATACAGACAGCTAACTCATCTCATGCAGGCACAGAACGCGAGTTTTTAGCTTGCTGTCTGCTAGAGTTTGTGCAAACGCAGCAATTTTTATCTTATGCGTCCTTGCCTTTAGGGAAAAAAGGTAGGTTTTTGTAAGGTAAGAGCGGCTTATTAATTTAGAGCTGTCCTACAGAGTGCTACAGTGATGTCGTACCCTGGTCCCCAACAGCATTTTTCCAATCTCTGTACTTCTATTTAGCCATTTGTTAGCAGCTGGCTTTTTCAAAGTAAAAAAAAANATAAAAATAAAAAAATGTACATTTCTAACATATTTTCTGTTGTAGAATTAAAATAAAAGATAAAAAGACACAGATTTCTTGCGTTTATGTTAACCAGAATTATTACAATGCTAACACGTTTCTGGCTTTTTGCCTATAAAAATGTGTCATCCATGTAATTCTTTATGGGAGCAGAAGTTAATTAAGGAGGTGAAGTCAGGTGATTTATTGAGCCATAACTCTACCTGTGTGACTAAACCAAGCAGCAACAACATGCAGCCTGCTAGTCCACGTTTCTTTTTTTGTCTCCAATCTCATCTTGTTTCCTGTCATGTGCTCTCACGACATCCCTATTGCATACCAAAGATACAGTAGAAGTCTAAATGTGTCTGCACACAAAACAGTTGCACTGCTGGTTACCTGTGATCTCTTGGTAGTCCCTCACAATGGTCTGTCAGCTGAACAGCTACAAAGCTGACTTCATATCTGCTTTACCAGTCAGAGCTCAACAATTTGCCTTTGACTAAGACCACAAACAACTCTGCAACACCTTCAGCCCACGATACCAAGTTTATCTTCTTCCCAAACGGGCAGGGTGGTAGACAGGTTTGCTCCTTTCAAAGTTTTTCCTCATGTTTACCATTTGCCAAATTCAAAACAAAGCCTATCAAAATCTACCCCTATATGGATATGAGCAAATAAAACTATAACTTGGAAAAAAGTGTTTAATATTTATTAAAACATGAAAGTGCACTACATACTGAATGAACGAAGATGGTGCACGGTATAGTAGCTGTTGTCAAAACGTACCAGCATTCATGACACATACTTCCAGCTTTTCTTTTCTTTACAAGGATAACAGTTGATTAACTGTTAAAAAGTGTCAGTCAGCAGGTTCTGAAGATGATGCTCATCTAATAATAAATTCTACACCTCATAGGAGCTCATTATATTAAACACAGCCCAGGGCTTTGATCTCATATCCTCAAAGAGATGGATAAAGGGAGACAAATGGGGGAAAAAAGGGTATTCTGACCTGGTCAGCCACAGCACGGGCCAGTTTGTCCATTCTGGATCCGGCCTCTGCGATTTTCTTTGCGGCATTGATCACATCAGAGGAATTCTTCAGAGGGCCTTTGCCTCTGCAGTAACACAAAAAAACAGATTGTTACTCTATTAGCTGATTCCTCAAAACGGGCAGAACGCAGACTGCACAGAATGCAAGCAATCCCCTAACATATGCTGGTAAATCCCCAATCACAAAAAAATAACGCAGCTACATTCTCAAAAAAATGGGGCATAACACTTTCAATTGGTACCTCTTAAAGTTGCATATTAGTGTCACTTCAGGTTGATACTAGAGTCCTCAAGATTCATGTTATCATGTTACCAGCGTTCTTATTGTTGACACGTGGATGGATATACCTGGTAAAGTCAGTCATCTCCATCATGATCATACACATCTGCTTGGCCAGCACAATGATGTCGTTTCCGTTGTCATCCCACTTGGCTACCTCTGCGTCCAGCTTGCTCTTTTCCTGTCTGAAACTCTCCACCTGTTCAGCAATCTTGGCCTTCTCTTCCTGAGGCAGCTGAGCCATTATAGCCTATTGGGGGGAGGGGGAAGTGTTTGACACAAGATAAAAATCAATTAGACACCTCACAATAGTTTTTTTTTCTTCTGCAACACATGCCCTTGTTTCTGGTTAAAAGTTTAAAAAGAAAGTACCCTCCATTTATGTTGACTTTGTTTAACCCCACTGAAATGCCTTTGTATAAGGTTTTGAAACTTAACACTTAATCATAAGACCTTCTGAAACCCCATGACATCTTATGCTCATAAAGAGAAAATCCATCCTCTTTTCTTTCCCCCTCTCCTTGTCAAGGAATAAATTCTCACTCCGTAGCGATTCTGAGCTAGTCCGAAAGGGCATTAATCTCTTTGCAAGGTCACAGGCACCGTTAAGGCGCAGTATTATTTGTGAGATAAATGTATAATTACCTCACTTCTTACACCAGTCAATGAATTATGCATTTGTTCAACATTCTGTCTGAGTGGACAGACGAACCGGACCAAAGCAGGGGATTCTGGATGCCATTAAGTGCGTGATTACTGAGAAAGATGGCTTATGCAAAAGTTAGCACCACACAAGTCAGAATTTGTAGTTTGACAAGTCAGAGATGAGCTTTTCCGCAGTTTTGTCTGAATTTAGTGTAGATACGCCATCATAGCCAAAGGATGTCATAACATAAGAGCTAATTAAGAGCCAGCTGCTCATTTAAGATTTGTAGCTTTTTGCTTGTTTATTTAACAAGCAATTACACACTAAAAAGAAAAGAAGTCCTCGGAGAAAATGTGATTAAAAGATGAAAATGATTTCTTTTTCAGATAGCATGCTCTCCTGGGCATTTCAAATGGAGGGCTGATGCAATGGTGGTTGTGTCCGAAAAAATTTAAGGATAAGCATTTTTTGCTTAAATGTATCCTTCACTGTCTTTGATATACCTACATAACTGTGATGGCATCTCAAAAAATAGTTCAAGGGATTATATTGTAAATGAAAGCTTTCTTGTTTATGATTAAAGCTGATTTAAAGTTCATTTTTAAAATCTTGTCTCTTTTTTGCTTAGAAGTGATTAACGCACTGTTCTACCACCTGTGCATCTAATCAGAAACATACCCATCCCAAGAGCCAATCAGCTCTTTACATGCCTTTGAAGCAGCCAATCAGCATTAATGAGCTGCTACATGTTTAATCCCAACTCCTCCGGTCCTAAAAATGGATGTGATGTATGGAAAGAAGGTAAATAGAAGGGAGAGAGCCCATTTCCTCTTGCTTTGCTCAGAATTCACTTATCCCAAATCTCTCTGGCTCCTAACCGATAACAAGAGAGGGTGCAGGCAGCTTAATGCTCCAACAAATCCTTCCCCATACGCACCGGTGCCGATTCATTCAACACACTCGTATTGTGTGCTGAACGTTTGCGTGTGTACGTGTGCGCGCTTCTGGATTAGAAATCCCTCAGAAAAGCTTTTTAATTTTTCTCATTTGAAATAAAGTGGCCTAGATACCAGAGTTCAATTTTATGGCTGACCTATCAGCACTGTTATCCTATCATGGAGCTAAGAGATAGAGCAGTGCTGTCTGAAAGTGTGAGTCAGTGAACAAATGGATGCTCTTATTTCTCTCTTATGAGAACTCGAAATCCATAAAACTTAAAGTCACAGACTATATCAATACAACAGTAGTGACACGCATATTTGATTTGCAAAAACACATTCACTCAATGTTACATTCAGCATCCACACATAAGACGCCACTTGAACTCCACTGAACCGAGTTTACTACTGAGCAAAATGTTTTTCCACGGTCATTTTTTTGTCAATTTGTTGCTCTTCTAAAGAAATGACCCTGTTTTTCTTCTTCACAGCAGCATTTCTTTTAGCCCGGTCTTTTTTTTTTTTATATACAAATGATCATTTCCTCTCATTCATGGAAGATAATTTCTTCTCAAGAGTAATTGGTATCAAACAGGGTTATGGTGTGTATTTGTGTGTGAAAGTCAGCGGTGCTCCAAGGCTACATACTGATATCCTTGTAATGTCTCATAAGCGGCCCACTGTGCACTATTCACACATACACTAATGTGGATTAAGCTTCGAACCCCAGTGAGCTTTGCCGTCAAACGCCGGCTGACACAGGCACACTAAAGGGGTGACACTGCCAGAAGTCTCATTTGCAATCATCTTTTAACTACTATAGTCTCTGCAAAGAGTTTATTAAACTAGGACCAAAATAATTATTGTATGAAGATTTTTCTGCTAGAAATGGGAGCACGCTCCCCTGCTTTGATAAATATTGAAGCTTAACATCTAGGAATTGTTTCAAAACCTACATTAAATGGAATCTTAGAAGTGACTTAGCATTCTACAGGCAACTTGTGATTAATTTGATGTGCAATGTAGACTTGAAGAATCCCTATTTATTTATACCAGATTGTCCACCAAGCTTTGTATTTAATGGTCCATAATTTTATTTAATTTTTTTTCTGAGTGTGTAAGACACCTGAAATTGCCCCTGCATGGTAATTTCAATCATTTCCAACAAAGCCTTATTTTCACAGTTATAGTAACAGTACAGAAAGTTTTTATTTAACAGCTACAAAAAAAAAAANTAAAGTGTGATCATCACAGGAAGTATATTTTATAGCTTGTAACTGCAGTGTTGCGTATTGAAGGAAGAAAATCAACAAAAACATTTACACCACCATTTGTAGCAGAGGCTAAATAATGTTTCGTTGTCGAAAAGCGAGAGATGCATTGTTGTGTGCATGCACTTGAGTGACTGGTACTCTTGTTATTCTAAGACTGGGTGTAATTTAATAGCAGACACGCTCAGTGAAGTGATAAGTGTTTTGTATTGTAAGAGTAAACCTGCTGGAAAAGACAGCAGGAACAGGAGATGTTGTTCATGTGTCATGTAGGAGTCACTCACCCTTGCACTCTGCCCAGCAATCAATTGGTCATCTTCTGTCTGGACACTGGTGCGGCTACGAGCGTCATAGTCTTCCTGCTCAAAGTCAGAGTCATCTTCCAACTCTTCTGGAGTCTGACCAAAAAAAAAAAACACCATTCTTGTCAAACCATCATACCATTATGGTTTTTCCTTTTTAAATAAAAAAAAAAACCAAAAAAACGCATTTTATACGTACAGGATTTGTGATGACAGAGCAAATACAGTGAAGGATTTATTTTTGAATGGGATAAATCTCCCAATTCTCCTAAATTTAATTTTTTACTTTAACTTTCAGTTTCAAAACTGGTCTGAAGAGACATTAACTAGTGGGTTTCTGGTCTCAACAACTTTTTTGCCTCGTTTAAACTATACATCTATATTTTAAATGTACTCTACTAGAGTGGAGATGTTTTTTTGTCCTAGTGCTCCAGTTTGTTGACAATTTAGGACACAATATTCGACAGACGTCACTACACAGCTGTGCACTACCACACAATGAGGGATGAAGGACCTCTGATCGAACATAAAGAGGTGTCAACCATTAAACCAGTCAAATCTCAATAAATAATTCATTTGTTCCACAGTTTGAGTTACAACTGACTTGCATCATTGTTCTTCAATTCCCTTTTGGCTTTCTTGAGAGTAATATAAAAAGAAGTTCCCTCTTAAAGTGGGATCAAACAATATTTGAAGGGGGAAAGGCCTCTAGGTTTTTCGGAGTTTAGATGTGATCTGTTTTCTTGTATTCTGCCTACCAGTAGTTTCAACATCAGTCCCACTAACTGACTAATGAGCAAATTGAAGACAAAGAAAAGACTGTATCTTGACAGCCGCCACTGTTTCAGCCACTTTGAGCAGGAGTGGCACTAACTATTGATTGAGATATACTATTGATTCAATCAGCTAAGTAAGTTGTCGCAAACTGGCAGTCTTCTTTGTTACGTCTTATAATGAAGGTCCCAATGGATAGAGATTTCACTCTGACATAGAAGTAGGAGAATACATTTGTGCACAAACCCATCTTGGTTTGATTAAAAGGATACAATCCTTGAAAAATAACTGTGGTATTTTCATTTTACTTCTACTCTTGGAGCTGTGCTATTTTTTTCAAACAACCACCTTTTCTAGACAGCTGAAAGCATACCCACTCTGTATGATCTATCTTTGGGATTATTTTTGGGGTGGTTCAGAGAATCAATATAATAAGTAAAACTAAGCAGGATCTCTATTTACAATTATCACTCTGTTCCAAACCATCTCCAAACTTAGCTTGATGTTATTTACTGATAACACACTATTCGATATTGCCCGAATTGCTTGATGTTCTCACGGAGGCAGTATGCATCTTAGAAAATGTATTTTTGTAGGTAAAGGCATAAAAGAGCTCTCTAACATATTCTTATTGTATCCCATCTAAATAATACCATTTTGCATTAATTCATAATTTAGTGCATCCGCTTGATTTTTCCATGCAAGTTTTCAAGGAAACCACCAATGTTACAAAATTATTAGTTTCAGGGGTGTCAAATTTATAAAATTTTTTTACTATAATTAAAGAATTAAAGTTTTTTTTGTTTTTAATAT
>NC_056699.1:21399006-21399598 GCF_018831695.1 Puntigrus tetrazona | reverse complement strand
TATATATATATATATCCTCACAGAGCAAACCACCAATTAACCCTCTAAATCCGAACGAGTTTTGATGTACTTTATTCGAGTTTACCTCAATATTACAAGCTCTTATGAGGGGGGAAAAAAGGGAAGTGCTAAAAGAGCATATAAGTAGGTGGCATAGTTAAAGTAANAAAAAAAAAAAAGCATCAATCTAGTCACAATCATATTCCAAAACTGAACTGCATGCAGATTTCTTTCTATACAGTTTTGATGCATTTTTTGTAATAGTAATAGCCCTTTGTGGAAAACAACAGCTTACATGTTCTGCCTAATACCTAAGTGTTAAGTGAGACAAAAAGCAGTACAGGGTTCAAAATGACCTGAAGATGAGAACTGTTTTAGGCAAACCTTTTAAAATTTTTAAAGGTTTCTCACCCTGATCATAAGCACAGCCTTCCTGATGTCCCTCACACCATCATATACCAGACGTGAGGCATCAATGAACTCGTTCTCATCCAGTGGCTGGCTTGGGTTGGCGCTGAGAGCCTCCACGGCTGCCTCTACCTGCTCAGTGAAACGTGGCATCACTGTAAACACACACACACACACACACACA
>NC_056699.1:21391291-21398990 GCF_018831695.1 Puntigrus tetrazona | reverse complement strand
AAAAAAAAAAAAAAAAAAGATTAATTTTGCTGGAAACAATTCCGTTTCAACTCAGCAAATATAAGTGAGCTGCAGTACAATTCAATCAAGACATTGCGCCTGTAGAAATATATAATTCAAATTAGATTTGAATTGAATCGACGCTTCCCCCATCTAACTTGGAACGCCTCAAACAGAGCTGAGTAAACTCAGAAATTCACGGTGGATGTGTTGCTGGATTTTAATGACTGCTCAAGGCAACTTTTAATCAGGCTTTACTTGACTGCGAGAACGGCAGATGAGTACACTTAATCCAGAGGCACCCTTAAACGAATCAATCACAAAACAGGTGGCAGCAAGACCTCAAAGCCACACAAACTCTCGCTGCATTCAAAGGCTATGGGACCTGGAAACCTTTTGAGGGTTGCTTCTTATGCGTTTTGTGGATGGCATTTACCAATTTATTCCCAGAGGATATTTAATGACAACGGCTGCGTGCAACAAATGAATACCATCCGGCATGGAGACCACATTTAGAGCTTTGGGCTTAATGAACCAAATGCAAAGTTTTTAAGCAGTAAACCAAACAAACAGCCTGGCTGTTAAATTTTTTTTAAATGGATTAAGATGGTGATTGCAAAAAGCTTTCATGGCTAGAAAACAGTTTCTGCTCGTAGCTTATTTCTACTACATTTTGGGTAGTAAGCACACTGAGACCATCTGAGACCAAACGGTCATGAAATTTGGTTTGGGTTGATTCACCTGATTCAGCATGATCTATAGCAGCTTGCCCAACCACTTCTTGAGGCCGACCCTCTAGTCACGCAACACCTCCCAGCCATAAAATAATATTCCCTCCCTATAGGCGTTGAACACATCTACATTAATACTCATTCTTATTCACAATTTAGGACTGCACTGGGGAGTACAGTAGCAGGAAGGTATTGAATAATATGATGTACAATGGGGAAAAAGTGAACACTTGGAATTTGCATTAACAAAAGGTTTTATAAGGCTTACAGGGCATGAGGTCTAACAGTAATTAAAGCAATCGTTAGTGACATAACATCCTCTTCCAATATGGCCCAGCTATTTGTTTTAGCGCAAAGCTGAATAGAGTACACAAAATGTGACACTGCATTCCCCAAGAGAAAGTCCGTAAATGAACGGGAAAATCGTATGCTTTGTCCCAGAGGAATGAACCATTGCTGTATTTTTAGTCTTAAAAAGGCTCCTGAAGGCATCCGAACGCTATTATGTAACTGCACATGAAAGTAATATTACACATTATCTACCTGAAAACAGTAATAGTACGCTTTATTTTCCTTATAAAGCTAGAGTGCACATATTGGTCACAGGCAGTGTCTCAAAACTTAGTGAGCTGTCTATTCAGATAGCACTTTTGGGCACAGCCATGTTTCACAACCTTGCGAGGAAGTAGATAAAGTTACTTTTATTTTAAAATCAGCAGTCTTGTACCAACACCCTACAAACCCACTCAAGGAAATTCTGGCCCAGATGGCAGCAGCACTATTTTTGGATGCCTGTGCAGCATTTTCAGATATTAAACAAGAACAATGGATTTTAAAATAGAAATTAGTCACACATACATAAGTGTAATCGCCAAATATAATTTTAAATGGAGAGTTCTGACCAAGTTAGGATCAGATGAAGCATATTCGAAGCAGTTGTAAGCCAATGATAAACTAACTTATTTTAATGCACCAAATAATGTCAATCATAAGCAGTCATTATTATTATTATTATTATTATTATTATGAGTTTTGATTTAGCAGAATTATTTGTTAATTATTACATTTTGGCTCATGACGCATAAAACTTTTATGCAGCTACAGACATTTATTGCAAAAAAACAAACAATTTCAGGCCTATAGTGTTCTGGTTTATACCTGTATCAGTGAGAAGCTTGGTGGCTTCCAGAACCTTTTCTGTGTAGACCCCAGGTTCATAGTTGTCCATCTCAGATATGACCACATGGACCACACGGGCAGCTCTACCTCGAATGGCCCCAGCAGTGCGATCCAGGCCATCAACATCCTTCTCTTGAAGAGCTATGACACACTTGTTAACATCCTCTAGAATGTGATTTTCTAATGCAAAAAGAAAGAAAAATACACAAGAGAAGCAATGTTTAAAATAACTTGTGAAGACTGGAGAAATGTACAGAATGCTAACCACAATGCAAAGCATGAAGACAGGAAATCCTCATCCTTCATGCTGTATTTACATTGTCTCTGACTTAAGAACATTAACAGGAACCACAAGGGTGGATGAAAAAAAGATTAAACACACACTCAGACAGTTTAGTAATGGGTGTCTGGGAAATGCAAATCAACATGGTAAACTGTAATCTGTCCTTGAGAGGAGGTGAAGGCAGTCAGTCAGCCTACAGCTTAACAAGAACCGTTAAAGGCCATGTCTGACAGGGGGATGGTAGGTCTTTAACATTCGTGATAGAAGTGTCAATTCCATTGGGGAGAATTGACACTCAAGAGCTTTTGTCTGCTTCTGAAAAGCTAATGAACTTCTTTAAACGTGGCCACTAAGCATCCCACGATCAGAAGTGACCAGTTTCATCCAACGCTGATAGAGATGTAGGTATAAATGCTTTTCACCTCTTCTGCATGAAGCTATTCTGGGTCTGGTACAAACAGACAGAAACCAAGCAGCCTGTCATTAGACTGAAGTAGGCTGAAATTATTCTTTACGGTTTAAAAAAAGCTTGTTGTTTATGACATCTGGTGAGTTTATATTATTGCTGAAGACTACTGCCAGAAAGTGTTTAAAACACTTACAAATTAAATATATAAAAGACAATATGATTTTTTAAACTTTCCATTCATTTAAGGCGAGACACTGCAGGCAAAAACAGTTTTTTCAAGCACCTTTTAACTTTTAGATTTTGGGCTTTTTGGTTTTTAATAAACTGGTGCTGGGGGGGTTCCAGACTAATATTTTAAAGGCTCTCTCAATTATTTTTTGCCTACACTGAGCCATAAATCTCCACTTCAGTAATACTTACACCAAACGTCACAATTTTATTTCTTTTTATTTCTTTGTTCATATATTATTTCTGAATCTGTTCATATATAATTTGCCTATTTATATAAATTTTTATTTGCCCCCCAAAAATCTGAAAATACAATGTTTTCTGTATGTTCTGAATTGAGGAGTAGCTGAAATTAAACTAAATGAGATACTTAAAATTCCCTCTGTAAAATTCCTTTGACTCCAATGTGTCAAAAATATTAAACAAGATCTTCCAAACTAACATCATTCAGTGTTCAAGTGTTATTTTTACCCTACTCACCTGCAGTGTCTCGCCTAAAAAAAATTAAAATGACACATTGACACTGAAGACTGGAGTAACGGCCATCACCAGATAAAATGATTTTCAGTGAATGATAAAAATTTTGGTCTTCTCCCCCCATTTCATTGTACTTTTTGAAAAGAGCAAAATTTAAAAGCACCAAAAGGTAAATGACCATAGTTTTCATTTGCATGTCAACCATCATTTTATCACTAAGAGCCAAGATCCAGCTCTGTACTTTGTAGCGTTGGCTTACCAGACACGCTGAGGAAGTCGTCAATGGAAGTGATGTCGTCCACTGCGTCAGTAAGCACTCGCACCTGTTTCTCCCACTGGTCCTTAAACAAATCCATGTTATCCTGGGCCACTTTGCTGTTAGGCTTAGCAGCCAGGGCCAAGGCTGCATTAATCACCTGTAATTACCACAAGCATTCGATTAAGAAGTACAAAAACTTAAAATAACATCTACACATATGCAGAATGATTTTCTGAGCCAATGCCCTTTCCACAACGACCTTCCGAAAACACATTTACAATCGTTTCAGATTATGACTGAGATTAAACCATGTTTATTTTGATGGAAAGACACATATGTTCAAAGCCCCAGGATGAAGGAATAGTCATGGGAGCTCAGATTAAAAAGCAGTCAAAGCCACAGTGGAGCAAGGGACATACTGCAGGTGCATCTGCGAAATGCTGCGTACCTGAGGGCAAAGTGTTTCCAGTTGGGAAGCGGCCATCCGTACCAACTTTACTCCCTCCTCATTGTTTGAGATGGAGCATGCAAGGTTAGCTACCTACAACAGAAAAAAAATAATTCAGTTTTTTATCATATGACAAATGAGCAGGGAACAAAAAAAATTAGGTTTTCCATCCCTCAAACAAACAGTTTTAATTTAAACACACACCTGCTGTCAGCTGTTGATCTGATTATTTGATAAAATGGTAAAATAATACAGCAGGAAAAAAGCCCTCCAGAGGATTAAGTCAAAACAAAAGCAAAGCCTGAAATTGAGGTCTGGTCGTCTCCCCACACAGGGAATATATTTCATATAATTCACAGGATGATGGCTGACAGCGTCAGGGAGTGGTTCCTAGAGATGATTAAATCACCGTTCTGCCAGGCGGCTGTTACCTCAGGAAAGTGAGAGAGGCAAATATTCCTGACACTTTCAGAAACTCCACAAGCCGCTGAAATCCAGAGTGCTGAGGCAAGCAAACTCACTGCCTGTTGCTGATGTTTATAATGTTATAGAGTAAATTGTCATTTTGACCCACAAATCTCCCTCTTTACTCACGATTCGCCAAACATTCTCTGCAAACAGACGTTATTTGAGTCTATTTGCAGCGGCCAGTTTTTTGAGGCAAGAAATGAGATTATTAGAGTTCTGCTGCCTCGCTTTGGCTGCGCAAGCACCTCTATACAGTGAAGCAAGCACGGCATGTTGCCGAGTAGCTTTATTACTTAAGGCGAGAGTCATTTTAATTAAATGTTACTGAGGGGTTTCATTCATATTTGTTTAGCAGGACTGTTTGGAGTTACTCTACCTTATCGTAATGTGCGAGAATTGGCTATGCCAGGAATGGGAAATCCAGAACACAAGTGGAGTGTAAATGTGAACAGAGCTCAGCGCAGTCACAGAAAACGCCCCACTGACTTCAGGAGTACCACAGCCGACGCTCTTCCGCTCGCTCTCTCTCCCTTAAGCACCATACTGGGAATCTCTCGAACAGCAGGGTGCCATTAGCAAACACACTAGTCAAGCATTAAAAACACGTATACATGCCAACACTTTGAACAAGGAGCACTTCAGTGTGTGCAATAATATTTAGCGGCTAAATCTCATCCGATTTGTCTCCAGTGGTCAGTGAAAAATCTCAAGCCCACCTTTGTTAATACAGTAATATAATACACAAGCCGCTTAACACAAAACATCTGACGGAAATATCCTAAGGGCCACTAGTCTGTATATCTATTGGCCACTCTGGAAGACTGCAACCAGAAGGCTGCCGATCCAATCCCTGCGGGAAACGATCCTTGACCATTACCATTGTGCCTGAGAGCAATGCAGTTAACACCAGACTTGTCCAAGGGGATTTTTAGCCTTGTAATAAGCTCACGATGGCATTCTACACAATTTCTGTGCTAATTACTGCTGGACAAGCTAAATATGTTTATAAAAGTGAACAAAGAATGATTCATTTATCCATTGCAATTATCAGAATTTTTGGCCAATGTATTTTCTTACAGTAAATCGACTATTTTTTCTACCACCAGCTAATGAGAGTGTTACGACAAAGGCATTTTAATAGCATCTCTGATTTAAGCAAGTCTAACACTAACTAGTTTGACCTGCAACAATCAAAATGTCAATCAATAGCTTGCAGCTCTGCATAATTTCAAAGTCATTTCCATTCAAGTACTCATCCTCTTCCTGAGGCTGTTCTTTCTTGCATCAGTGACATCAGACNCATAATTTCAAAGTCATTTCCATTCAAGTACTCATCCTCTTCCTGAGGCTGTTCTTTCTTGCAGTAACATCCCATCAGTGCAGCTAGTATCTCACCCCTCCGTGGCACCGCTGGGTCAACCAAGGGGTGAGTCTGTTCTTATACAAGCTGCCTAGCACATACAGTACGCAGCAGAGTGGATCTCCTCTCTCTTGCTGAAGTTCAAAATAAGGAACTGGCTAATAACTTTATCCATGATTTCTGCAGGGATCATTTGCAGATAAATGTCTAGCAGATACAGGATGAGGAAGACATTCATTGTGAGCTGATTTATATTTCTTGTTCAGGTAGATTATGTGACACATTGGTCGGTAGATATTCCCACACAGATAAACTGGAGATGCATGCTATAGATGCTAGAGAAAGGAGAAGAGAAAAAAATAAAATAAAAATCACAGTTTTATAAATGGAACATATATGGCTCTGTATGACTCATGTAAAGATCAGTGACTCAATACATTGCGAGATACCACATAGAAAATCTTCCTAATGTTATAGGGATAGCTCAACCAAAAATGTTAACTGTTGCAGTCTGTCAGTCATATAATGGAAGTCAATGACCACAATCTCCGACTGTCCTCTTATTTACAACACCTGGCGCATGATGGGTCAACATGCTCTGGCACATAGTTATATACACACAGATTCCTCATTAGTGACTGTTTCTATGGGTCATGACACGTAAGGTTTAAGGTCTATATAAGAGGTAAAAAGTTTTTTTTTTCTGCACCAACCTATCGTTTCATGTCTTGACACTTCAGTGTATCGTCACAAGCCGCAGTGTTTAATTTGTTTTTTTGACTCTCAAATCTTGGTGCCCACTGACTTCAATTACATGACAGACAGAATGCAACTGAGTTAATCTTTCTTTGTGTTCTACTGAAGAAAAAAGGGCACCTACGTCTTGGATGCCCTGGGCAGATAAAACAAATTTTTTTTGGGGGGGTGAACTATCCCTTTAACTCAATGTGCCTATCATATTAACATGATCAAAGTTTACATGTAATGAACAGTGTTTTAAAAAGCTGTTCTGGTCAATATTATTGTATTCTATTTTTAGTCTGTTTATTAAACTGAAACACTTATTTCAGTATTCTCTTTCTCCTTTCGTCTCTCTCATTTTCTGTCGCACATGTAGTTTAGTCCCTGCACAATCTCAGTGTTCCTTGAGCAGCCAGGAACCTTTGAGAACAAGGCCTTGAGGCAATAAAACTAAGCTTGTTCTATTTTTATCCTGCTTCAGGAATGATGCATTTCATGGTATAAAAACCGAACCGCCACTGTGTTTCTGCGACCAAGAACTGACAGTCACAGCCAAGATCCTGCTTTTCCTGCAAGCTCAGATGTTCAAAGTCAATATAAGTGGCTTTCAAAATGGAAAAAGGGAAAATTAACAAATAGGTAATGGTGGAGTACTCTTGAGATGTATGTAGGTTGCTAGGAGGGTCTCCAATGGTACTGACTGTCTCTACAAAAGAACTGAATGAATGAAGGGTGGTATCTGAGAACACTATTTTGAGAGAGAGCGAGCGTGCGAGAGGGAGAGAAAGTGAGAGAGAGAGCACTTTTTACAGCCCTTGGAGAGTGTCGACTTCATGCCTTCTGCAGGAGTAAAAAGACAGTGAGGGGAGGGAAGAGTTGGCTGCAGTTCCATTCCTGTCATAGCCATGGATGCTTCATTGTACTGCAAATTAAACGGCCTCCCTAAGCAATAACTACATCCATATTTAAACTCTAAACAGTGCTAGAAAAAAAAAAAATGCATTACACTATAAATCTCACTTGTTTATAAAAAAAAAGTGGGCCACAAGAATAATGATATAATTATAATTACACTCACGCATGCACACACTCTGCAGTTCAGTTTTTTTGTCTTTT
>NC_056699.1:21385069-21391191 GCF_018831695.1 Puntigrus tetrazona | reverse complement strand
ATCTTAACATGCATACTTGCACTTTCAGTCACTTTTCTATTTTTTATTATGCAGGGCATAATAAAAGTTCAGGGTCATTATTTAACCATACTGAAGGACGTGAGTGAATCCAAGCAGTGAGTTAAGAGAGGTTAAAATAATTTCCCCTCTGCAACCATCTCTCGCTGCAAGGCACGCCTTTACCGCCTGTCAAAAATATATTAGACCATCCTTAGTGATGAAAGCCATCGGCAAACAGAGGAATTCCCATATATGGCACATCGTTTCAACCCACTGTGTTCGCTTTGTAACAGAAGGCAAGTACATGAATGCAGGCAAAATCCCTAATGCACATGAATACATTTCTTTGCCAACAATTTGGATACCAAGCAGGAGTGAGACGCTCCAGCTATTTCAGACAATGCAGTTTTTTCTCCATAACCTACATATTCAAAACCACTCTACCTTCCCTCCTCCATACAAAGCAGACAACACAAGGTCACGCATAAGCTGACCCTCTACACAGCTGGAATACAGGCTTAATGCATTAGCAATTTGCTTATACAATTTGCTATACTAAAAAAATAAGTAATGAGAAGCTGTGCGCTACAGTTGTTTTACTAGATGTTTTCAGGCAAAGTCTGTCTTTTTATTGATTTTCCTACCTTAAACACGTTTATACAAAATTACTATTATTAATATTGTTGTTAAATTAATGCAACAAAACGCTCAAGTAATTTAACTTTAAATTTGTATAAATAAGCTGTTCCTACCTGTGCAGTCTCAAATGCTCAATTACACTTTCACACATTTGATCAAATATGAATAGAAAGCAGATTGCGTTCAATAAATTCAAAAGACAAAAACAGACCTTGCCTCGGCACGAGTAAGGGAAGTGCACAAACCACAATCGTTTGTAAACGCCCCTCAGATGCGATTATCAAAATGAGCCCATGTTTTGTTCTTGTAATCCATGTTTGGATTAAGGTTTGAATGCGTATGGCGCGACCACTGGCTGGTGTCAAATCAAAGCAATGAAAAACGTGTGAGAGGGAGACGGATGTGACTTTTTGGAGACGTGTTGTGTTACGACTATCTTTAGCCCCCAGTGAGACTCTGAGGCTTTTACTCATTATCCCTCCTTTTCCCTTCACTTTGATTTCCTTCACCAGTCTTCCCCTGAACGCAGAGTGTCACGCGAGGGCCGGGCCTGCCCCCTGTGGGAAGAGGTCAGTCTGAAATGTCGGTGGATGACGTGTTACCACAGGGACTAAGATGAACAGATTTGAAAAACTAATGAGGATAGCTAACATTTCTGTCAGCTTGTCACTGGCCCTGCCAATGTGAGCCTGAGATATAAAGCCCCCAGTGATTCGGCATGAAAAACATCTATCTGGAAAATAAAACACCACGAGAGACATGGCCTATTTATCGGTCATGAATACGGTGACCGCAAACAGACACGACAATGCAGATTTCGCGTGAAGTCCATCAATAAGACACCGGATATCCAGCTGTTTCGCATTTCCCCATTGAGGCAACACTTAACCTTGGACTCGAAGGAGTTTCACTCTTCGACTGAGCTTAAAATGTGATTCACAGTTGTGACTGCCCATACAAATGCAGTGATTCCCTGGCTGTGGCATTGTAAACCCAGCAGCCTTACTGCATTTGTCCTGCACTATAAAGTGTAAGTTTGACTCCTGTCTGACACATCACAAAAAAAATATGAAGCATAAAAGATAAAAGGGCTGTGACACGCTTGCTTGGATCAAGTAGTCAAGAGTCCCATATAAACGGTGATGGTACTGACTATCGATTAAAATGTATTTCGTCTTTACAACAGCTTCCATGTTGGAATCGGAATAGAATTTTTTTTCCCTTCAAGTGTGTACTAATTACTTGTGGAAGTGACAGCTTCCATTTTTTTTTTGTTTTGTGGGTGGCATGAGGCACTTTTAATTAGCCATTTGTAAAGCTATATATTACTTTTAAACCAGAAACTCGTCTAGTATCTGGTATTAGGATGTTTCAGGGAGTAGCTTGTCAATAAGGGAACTGACAGACATCCTACAAAACTAATGATCTAACAAATAAGGCTAAATATTTAAAAACTTCTGTTGCACAGAGCTATCGTAGTTCTCACAATATCTACAGATTATGCATAATAATGGAAACGTTGCTCACAGCAAGTGATTTGAAGTCTGACAGTAATTGTCTTGAAATCTGTTGAAGGCGGCGAATTTGTTACAAAAGCAATGCTTTGATGCGTATGAATTTAGAGATGCAACTTCTCTGCAGCACGTTCAAGCATGCTGTCAGCATACTAAAACCCTCTCAGAAAAGCAGAGTCCCTTAAATCATCCACTTTCAAACACAGCATCCTAAAATACGAAAGAAAAAACAGTGGTCGGCCATCATAATCGGTTAGGCCGTCTATCCTGACTCATCTCTACATTTCATTTAGTGTGGCAAAACACCTTACATTTTGTTTCATGTCATGACAAAAACAACAAAAGCAAGTCAGGAAGAGTGCACAAAATCAATTTGGGATCAGAATCGGTCTGTGCATTTCACCACAGACTTCTAACCACACGTCACCTAAAGAATCCCTTAAAGAGCTTCTTTGATTTGTTCAGGAAATATATCAACAAATGTCTTAATCAAAGACAACAAACCTACAATCACCAATCATGTGCTCTCTTCAAGATGTCATGGTAAACAAAAGAATAGCTAGTCTGGAAGAGTACAAATAATGTTCCATCATTTGTTTTGAAACAATTCCAGTATTTAAAATCTGCAACAGACGAGGGACAGTAATTGGCACTTTATGGAGCAGAAAACAGGTGCCTACCTCAATCAGTTTGTTGGCGTGCTCACGGAAAACTTGGGCATATTCCTTCACCTCCTTTTCATTACCATTCTTGGCAGCCTCGATCAATACCAGCAGTGGAACATTGGTCTCCAGAAAAGAGTCCGACACGTGGTCCATCACAGCCTTCCGCAGCTGAAATGATGAATACACAAACACACAAATCCTTAGCTAGTGTTTGATTACTCAGAGCACCTGGCTTTGGTATATACATTTTTAATACGCAATGTAAACAACATGCATCTAAAGAGAGACAGTCATGATAAGTCATTAAGCAAAAGGACGTAAAGTTTTTTTTACTGACACCTATAATTAAAACGATTGTGATTCTGTGCACTGTTTCAAGGTGAACAGACCTGTCTGCGCAGGTCACGGGTCTTCTTAGTCATCCTGTCGATGGCCATGTTCAGTGCATCGCTCTTCTCTTTATGTCCAGCCTGTGATAAAAACAAACAGGGGAAGAATATGCTCATTTAAACTTGTTATAGTTTGGCTCACTGGAGAAAAAAAAATGGCAGGTGGGAGTTAAAGCTGAGGACTGAAAGGACAAGACAAACTTATAAGATATGATGGATACGATGCATTTTCTACAGAGGAAGAAAAAAAAGAAAAAACAGCATGAGTCACTGGAATGGTTATAACCCCCTGTGGCAAACATTTCATTTCATTCTTGAAAACTTTGCAGGGGTTTAGGTTCTTTTACCCATCCTTTAGCGTTCATTGTTTCGTATGACTAACGTGACTTGTGGTACTGTCAGGAGGCACCCACCCACATTCTTTCACCGATACATTTTTCAGCTCAAAAAAATCCAGAGTTTTTGTCTGTCACTTTCTTGAGCAGGGTTTAAGCAGTCCGTGAAATAATTCATGTCACAAATAGCTCTCCTGCAGTGCAAAAACAGAAAAAAAAAAAAAAACAACAACAAGAAAGGATGTAGGGCAAAGGCACACGTGAAGATTAGTTAAAACGCGATTCTTTAGAACCGGTGTCCGATTCATCCATCCCTAACCATTCAAGGATTACATTGTTAACCAGACATTTACATTTTTTAATTAAAACTCATTATGTTATGGGTCAGACAGCTTTTAACAACACACAAAGTTCAGAGGAAGGTAGGCAGGAGGAGTTAAGCCTGGTCAAGCAGAGTTCACATGTTCACAACCAACACAATGATTGTCGGAGATAAACCTGAGCAATTTACACACTTTGGAAGGCCTTCACTTGTCCAGCGCTTCCAAGTCAGGTTGGCTAGCATTGGGATAGCAGATCTCTCTCACATGCCCCAGACAAATTGCTCGTGTGCAGTGGATAGGTAAATCTCCAGCACAGGGAAAAGCCTGGGGGAAGGCCGTCACAGGGGCACAAGCAGCAAAAGCGTGACAGTCAATGAAATATGGCAGTGGCACTGGCAGTTTACCCCCCCCACATCATCACCCCATTGGGTGGTACACGATAGGAGGCAAGCAAATGCCATCGGCCTTAATCCCCTACTGATTATGTGCCAGTCGGATGAAAGCACTTGAGAACAACATAGGCTCTCCAGCGTAATAATGGTGAGGGACTGTCAATTTTAAATCACTAACCCACAGATGGGTTGCTCATTGTGTTGAACAAAAATTACCTAGATTAGCACAAATGGTACATTCATCCAGAGTGCAAGTAAGAAAGCTCGACGGATATTACCTATATGATCGCATGTTCCCCCAGAGGGTAAAATGGCTTGGATCACTCACTATTGATTTTGCTCCAAGCAGCTCCACTTAATTGGGCAGTCATTTGATTCCTCACACTAGTTTACGTGGTGTTTTCACACATATAGTTAATGATGTTCAGGTAGAGCTGTGCTTGCAGCATGAACAAATCTCCCCACAGACTTGTGAGGGGAAAAAAAAAAAAAAAAGCATCTGTTAAAAAATAAATAAATAAAAGTAATATGACCTATGGAGAAAAGTGACAAACAAATAAATCATACACACACACAAAACGGCCTAGGTCACATTAGAAAGTGACCACCCCAAAAAAAGAAACGCAGATGTTCAAATTAAGCACAGTAGCTACAATGGCACAAATGCAATTTTAGCACAACCTACAGTCACAGTGTTCACAGACAAAAACAAAAATAAATGATAATAAGAGGAAACTATCCACTTGGAAAATTAACTAGACAGTCATATGATGAAAAAAAAAATATTTGTATAAGAGAGTTTGCATTTAGAAACAGACTGCAATCTGACATATTGCAAAAAGTTTTTTAACCCGACATGAGGTCCTAAGGAGAATTGATAGTGAAATTCTAAAAAGTCACGTAATGCAAAGATTCCAACTACAACAAACTAACAATTACACATAATAACAGGAATGATTTTTCACAGCAGGAGATCTGACATCTAGCAATAATTGTCTTGAAATTTACTAAAAGCAGTGCTGCATCATTTTAAAAGGGACGATTTTAGAACATCTCTATCCAACGTCTCGAATTATAAGTCGCTGAGCTTATATATGAGATATATAAAAACATGTTAATAAAAATATTAAACAAATGAATTAAAACAGTATCCATGTAAAAAAAAAAAAAAAAAAAAAATAAATATGTTCTGATTTGCTAATACACATCCCTTCGCATGTTTAGCCAGTAAGATTTACAGGCTCTCATCCAACATATCAGGCTTCATTTTATAAAAATAAAAAAAAAAGCGTAATAAAATAATTTTATTAAATTATATTCAGCAAATGCACCAAAAGATAAAGGAGCAGAGAAAAATGCAGATAACAGCTACATGTTTGGTGAAATCTCTTGTCAGGCTTTGCAGTGTGAATGCTCTATTAAGCCACCACAGATCGACAGGAGTATAAAAGGTCTCTGTGACGTCGGTTTGCTTGTGACGTGTTTCGTGTTGAAAACCTGAACAAGCGAAAGGAAGAGAGTGAAAGGAACAATCTGACTGCTAGACATCGCATATCAAATTAAGTATAAGCTTCCTGTTCCCACTTAATTATTGTAAATTCATTCATCAATACTAAAGACACAAACCATTTGAAAATGACCTACAGTGTGTTTTAAGGTACTACTAAAAAGAAATAACTTCATCATAAACAGATACATAATACAGAGAGATAATATATGGTCAAAATATGGAACCTGACCAGACAGGAAGCAGACGAGGAGACTTAATGTAATTGTTAATTTCGGCTGTGAACTGCCGCAACACGTTGCAGTTATCAATATTCTGACTGTGACGAACCAGAGGAGAAAAAAAAAAAAAAAAAAGT
>NC_056699.1:21381599-21384945 GCF_018831695.1 Puntigrus tetrazona | reverse complement strand
TGATGATCGACGCCAGCCTGCCACCACTCTGTAGCAGTGAGTGGCTGCAACAAAAGCACAGAATAACATCTCAGCTCCTCTCCTCTGCTTTTTCCCCTCACTGCATCTCCTCTTCCTCGGTGCAGAGAACTCCACACAACACAGCAGAGCCACACGGAACTGTCGTCGCAAGTACAGCCACTGCCTGCCATCAACAAGTTAGGGATGAAGGACCTCAAGCAACGAAAGAGGAATGCGTGATCTTCAATTAACCAATTGAGCTGACATCATTGCGGTGGAAAAGGAAAAAGGCAGCTAAGGGACGGAGGGATCTGCTCAGCGGTGCTGCTTTGGATGCAAATCATCAACTTCGAATTTAAGGATTCTTGGAAGGCAAATAATGCTGGTCTTTTCTTAATCTAGGAATTGAATAGCTGGACTGACAAAAGAACAGACTGGGGGAAAAAAAAGAGGGAAAAATCAGCATCCCAGGACATGGAATTCCTGAATTTGGTTCAACTGGGGGGGCTCAGCACTTCTTTATTTCTGAAGAGCTTGATTCCTTTTGTATTTACCCAAAAGGTTTTTTTCCCTTTGGATTTTTCTTCCATCTGGCTGCACCAAAAGTCTGTGGAAAAAGACAGTTGAATGCAGCCTCCGATGTACACAAAAGAATGGGTAAGTTAGCCCTTTTATTCACAGAGTCTGGACCTGAATAGGCAATGTAGTGAATAAGGAGGGGGACAGTGGCTGGCAGGGATATCTAAAAACATATTTAAAAACTGCTTTCCTTTTTTATTTAGACTTCTAATATTTAACAAGCAGTAATTTACAGCAGGAAAAGGGGGGGAAAGATTACTACCTACAAGCTTAAATAAGGACTAAAAAATGTTTTTACGCAAATTGGGATGGGGGAAAATAACAATAAACTGCATCCCAGGGGGAAAAAAAATTAATGAAACCTGTGCATAAAATGTTAATTCTGCAATTCAAACATACGGACGAATAATTTATGCATTTAAAAGGACTGAAGTAAACATAACTATCAGTGCAAGTCATTGAACATTCCCCTTAAACATTGATTAATATTCTTGGATCAACAAGCAGATCGCTTTGACTATGTTGACAAATACAGACAGTGTGTGTGCATGACAAATGGAGAAAAAAATGTTTCTGTGTACTGCAGAGATTAGATTTCCCTCCCCCCGGTTTATTTTCTTATCTTTAAACCCACCCAGGTTTCCATTCAAGGTGGCCATTGGTGGGACAAGCACCAGCGGCACTTTGTGTGATCAGCATGCTACTGTGCCTCCCTCCTGTGTCATGCACAACCTGCCCCCAGAAATGCCGATGTGAAGACCTGCAGTTTTACTGCGACACACAGGGGCTCCTGGCGCCCCCAGACGGTGTGGATAAAGGGGCCCTTGGACTTTCGCTCAGACACAACAGCATCAGCGAGCTCAGCTCAGACCAGTTCTTTGGCTTCACCCAGCTCACTTGGCTTCACCTGGACCACAACCAAATAACCACCGTGCATGAGGATGCCTTCCAGGGGCTGTACAAGCTCAAGGACCTTAACCTGAGCTCAAACCGCATCACCAAGCTGCCAAACACAACCTTCATCCACCTCATCAACCTGCAGATCTTGGATCTCTCCTTCAACCAGATGACAGCTCTGGAGCCTGAGCTCTTTCACGGGCTCCGGAAGCTCCAGATCCTACACCTGCGGTCAAACTCGCTGCGCACGACGCCTGTGCGGGCCTTCTGGGACTGCCGGAGCCTGGAATACCTTGGCCTGAGCAACAACCGGCTCCGTAGCCTGGCCCGGAACGGCTTCGCCGGGTTAATTAAGCTGCGGGAGCTCCATTTGGAACACAATCACTTGACCAAGATTAACTTGGCGCACTTCCCTCGTCTGGTCGCCCTCCAGTTCCTTTATCTTCAGTGGAACAAGATCAACAATTTAACATGCACCATGGAATGGAAATGGACAACTCTGGAGAAACTGGATCTCACTGGGAACGAGATACGTGTACTCACCCCCGATGTGTTTGAAACTTTGCCCAACCTCAAGATCCTGCTGCTGGATAACAACAAACTGTCCAGTCTCGACACACAAACCATGGATATGTGGAAATCCCTAAATGCGATTGGGCTGTCGAGCAACCTATGGGAATGTACCAAACGGATCTGCAATTTGGCCACTTGGCTGAGCACCTTTAAGGGTCGATGGGAGCATTCTATCCTCTGTTACAGCCCTGAGTACGCACAGGGCGAGGAAATACTGGATGCCGTTTACGGATTCCAACTTTGCCAAAATTTCTCGGCCCCGGTCGTACTGACTAGTAGCAGCACGGAGGCCACGCTCCCAGAGATCACAAGCTCTCTCTTTGGAAATATGCAGACCCCTACGCAAGACTTCTATGCAGAGGATTTTGGGAGCTTTACGATTGTCACCACTACTACCACCACGACCCAACCCCCACGCACTGCCCTCGCTACTACCATGACGGTGGAGGGGGCAGATGTTACAGAGGACTACTCTGCGATGGACAACACCGTGCTGACCCAGAGGGTCATAATTGGCACCATGGCTCTGTTGTTTTCCTTCTTTCTCATCATTTTTGTAGTGTACATATCAAGAAAATGCTGCCCTCCCACTCTGAGGCGTATCCGCCATTGCTCGGCCATTCAGAACCGACGACAGATGAGGACCCAGCAGAGGCAGCCAATGGCGGACCTGGCCACACAGGTGCCCTATAACGAGTACGAGCCCAGTCACGAGGAGGGTGCACTTGTGATCATCAATGGCTACGGGCAGTGCAAATGTCAGCAACTGCCTTACAAAGAGTGTGAAGTATAAACTCTATTTATTCCTGCAGTTTCTGGGTTTAACCATTTGTCCATTTCAAAAAAGATACAGGGTTTGCTTTTGGACTTTTTTTCCCCTTTTCAGTTTGTATGAAGGAGGAGTATTTCTTTAAAATTGTTAGCTTTGGAAATCTAGAAAGCTTGAGATGACTGGGATGAATTTGAAAAGAGGATATATAGAAAAATCCACAAGTTTATTTTTGTAATACAAATGCAAAGGTTCATATCTAGCTGGGGCAATCAATCTCAGCAGAGAAAGTTCGGATGCGTCACCGCATCACCAGTTTGTGTACTATGTATTCTGCAGCACAGAGGAGATGAGAAATCTATAGCCAAACCGCCTGGAACCCTGTGCTAAAGAAAACAGTTTATAAAATGACATATCTTCTGATAAATGGTGATATTTTATTTCATGGAAAAATAGTGTTACATATGCTGAGCAGTGCAAATTGAAAAGGATTTAAAAAAAAACAAACAAAAAAAAAAAAAAAAAAAA
>NC_056699.1:21365805-21381575 GCF_018831695.1 Puntigrus tetrazona | reverse complement strand
ATTTTCTAAATTGAAAACAAGTACCGTTACAAATTGAGCCACATAATGAAATTTAGTTTTGAACAGGGAATTCAACCCACTCAACATTATTTGGCTTCCTCATGTGGCAGAAATGATCGTTACACTTTGATCAAGTCTTAAATCTGAACTAATGAGAACACTTAACTGCCTTCCCGTTTCTGCATTTGGTTAAATTCAATAAACTCTGTCGGCTTCCTTGAAATCTTAAAGCCTAGCACTTTGTGTGAAAAGGTTAATGTCCAATATGGCTTTGCACTGGTTCTAACAAAATGTCCGAACAAGCTCCCTCTTTTATGCCTTCAGCAGGGATTTACTAAATGTTAAACAGAGGCAATTGCTCAATTATCATTGTGCATATATCCTTACATAAGATAGCTCCAAACACTGACATCCTCACTGTGATAGAACAATGCTGCTTAGATCACTGCATCATTAATTAATGGTAGAGACCATCAAAGGATGCTAGACGACGAAGCAAACACCAGCGAGAACAACTTCCTAGGGAGAGGGGAAGAGCTAGAAAAAGAAGGCATGCAGAGGACACTGACAATTGCCTCCTAAAAATACACGCGTACGCTTGCCGTCGCTCTGTTCGAATGCAGCAAAGAGCATAACCATACCTGACAGCTTCAACATTGAGTCAATTAAGCCTGGGGAAAATGAATCTAATATTCTGTCACCCAAAACCTCTGCCCTGCAAGTTTCAGCTGCCTCAGCCAATACTTAAAAATGGAAAAAGTTATCACTTCACGGTCTTGCTCCTTTCAACCCATAAAGACAAAAATGGGCTTTTTTCATCTGTGCAATACATACATAGAGGTTCACACCAAGGACACTAAAGAAACAGAAACAGAGGAAAAACTGAACTAAAGCATAGCGCAGCTCTCAGGAGAGCATGCAGAAGACGGCGGGAGGCTGGGTCAGGAGATATTTGTATGCAGCACCGAGAGGACAGACATTAGCATCAAACTAAAGAAGCCGCTGCTGCAGTAGCTCTTTGTGTTGCAATCAGGAGCTGGGGGCAGGGATGCACAAGGGGGTACAGGGAACACAAACACTGGTTAGCATCTAATTGAAGTCAATGAGCATCTTAGGAACCACAGAGTGAGGCTAAATCAGGGTACAGAAACCATTAGCTGAATGACAAAACGGTGACTGACAAGAGCCTGGAAAAGAGCTGGAAAGCTCTGAACGCCACCCTGGTTATGCTGCAGTGAGGTATATTGCTCATTGCTTTAAAAAAAAAAAAAAAAAAAAAAAAAAAAAAAAAANNNNTGAAAAGCTCAATTTGAGAAACAGGCATCTGTATAAAAGCCCATTTTTTGGTCACCTGCCTAATGGTATTTAAAAAAAAAATAAAAAATCTTTAGTCATCATATGCTGAGATTAAACATGCCTGAAGAGACTGATTAAAACTATCCTCTAGAGGGTGCTGTGAAGTATCATGAGTGAGGAATGGCTGCTAAAATTCTTTCACCAAACTACAACCCTGCAAAACACAATTTTATGTTGGTAAAGGCAAACAGAAAGGCAATGTCTGTCTGTGTAGCTGGTAAATAACATTCCAAAATGCATTTTTCAAATGCAGTTGGACTGAGAGGAAAACCTACAGCTAACATTCACTGAAGAACCTTTATCAATGGTGTTGCTTTGTTTTGAATTTGAAAGGCTGACCTTTGCGTTCTACATTCCTCAAAAACACCTTGCATGTTTAAAAGAAAACATGAACATCAGCACCATCCCAAAAAGAAAAAAAAAAAAAAAAAAGTCTCACATCCTGATCTGATAGTTTAGGCATATGCGGTGGGAAAGAACTACTTTCTAATTAAATACTGAACCACTAATCTGTTTAAACTATCAGCTTATAAGGAATCACAAAAAACACTGAACATAAATCCATTTGCACTCCTGTAAACCTTTTTGGGGGGGAATGTTATCTTGCCATATGCTGAAGTCCTGCTGCTCACTCTGGCCAAAAAGCCCCTTTCAAAATCACACCCAAAAACTTCTTTGTGCAAAAATGAATGCTTCTAACCCTCCTCTCCCCAAAACCCAGCTTTTTCCTTTTGTATTGTAATATGTACTATTTCATATCTGTATAGTGGGTAAAGATGTGGCCAACTGAAAAGATCTTTTTTTTCCTTAAGACGTATATTTTTAAATAAAAATGTTACAATTTATAAACGTTTGTCTAATATGCTCTTTAGGTACCCAAGGTCTTACTTGCCTGCATGCCCGTCTTTCTTTTAAAAAACTTCTACACAAAGCATTGTAGAAAGTCTATCATGTATCAAACGTGCTGAATACAGAGATGGCTGAAAGCCTTTTAAGGATGATGCACTCAGGGTATTTGGTCAGGGCTTCAGGCAAGGTGCCCTTCTGAAGTAAATGGCTTCTGATATCATTAACATTATCATAACCCGGCACTCACCTGCCCTTCTAAACCGAGATAACATCCTGCATGAATGACTGGCATCAAACGCAACAGCACGACTGAGATTTCACTCTACCCCACGGCAGAATACCGTTCAAATCAGCTTATAAAATGTCATTATAAACACAAAATGATTGACATTGGTTGAAAATGATTATCTAGCCCATTGGTTCTCGATTTAAAACACGATCTAAATTGTGGTAGAGACGCACAAAATTGTAAGAGAATTACATGGGACCATTACTCCTTGCACGTGAAGTGTTGCATATATATATCCGCCTGGACAGGTTTTTCCATCTCCATTCCTCTGAGGTTTTTTGGTGAGCACAGAACGTAAAATGGTGCTGATGCATGACACCACCAGTGGGAAATTACTGAGGTCTCAGACTATCTAGAAATACACTTCCAAAAATAAATGAAATGAAAAGGCAAGTTAGTCACTCTGAACCCACATTACCGATTTTGATCGAAAACTACTATTCTGGGAAAATAATTCTGTAAAACCTGGGGTTTGGCTAAAAATAGAAAGAACCGTACATGAAACTGCTAAAATAAATTAAAACGGATAAATACAAATTTAAAACAAACGCACAAAATATATGAACGTATATATAAATTAAATGAATACAGGTACATATAGCCTAGCGTGAAACCAGTGATTTACTCGGTAAGACTGCAGCTGCAGCCTCTGTGGAGGTTTCAAAAGTGTGAGGGTGGCAGCAAGCATATGCCACAACAGCTACCCGCCGGTGTTATATACTGTGCACTGCACAAGTACTGCAGGGTACGCTGGAGAGGAAAAAAAAAAAAAAAAAAAAAAAAAAANTAATACCCCGACTGCTACTGTATGCCTAACCTTGGTCCAACACATCAGGCAAAACGAATATCAGCTTTTATGTAGCCATTTTAATGCCTTCTCTATAAATAATACATTCATATATCTAGACATTTGAACAACAATGATATTGCGTGTGTCGTGCGAGATTGCTGCCTCACAGTTTAAAGGTTTTATCTCTTTTGTAAATCTCTAGGCCTTGTTACCCAGACGATAGAATTGATTTTAATGATTTTACTGCAGGCGAAAGCTAAGCGATTGGTCGTCTCCCTCTGGGCAGCTGTTGACCACTGGCTCACTGAAGCTGTGCCTATAGGCATTTCCTACAGAGAAAAAGGAAAGTTGTTAGGGAGTGGGAGGGGAGGCAGGATGGCTGAAGCTGAACATGATTTATAGAGGACAGCCATTTCTTGGCCAGACGGAGTGTGTAAGAGAAAAGGCTTTGTGACTACAGAGGTTTCAGATGCAGCGGCTTTCTAAGGCTTTTCACTCACTGGGAAAGGAAGCTATTAACTCCAAAGGTCACTTTTTAATTTGGTTGTGGCCCTATGTGGCAGAGGTCTGTCCCCGTCTGAGGAAATGAAAACAGAAGTGATTTAACTCAAGATTTAAGTACACCGAGATGAACATAAGAAAGTGAGAGGATATTGTGCGTCTCAACTTTGCGCTCAACTGTACATCGTGTTCCCAATTACGAAGGCTCGCTTAAACCCTGCAGGAAGTCACTGAACACACACAAAAGGAAAGGCAACTCTGAGACCAGATGAAAACAGGCTAAGACTTTTAGAGGATTTCTTATTGTACCATGGCAGTCACTCCAGACGTTAATTTGCTCCCTCTGTTTTTAAGTAAAAAAAAAAAAAAGGTATTTTTCTCTCTACAACATTTCCTTATAGCTCAAGGCTCTCAGGGACCACAGAGGATGAATGGACACCTCTCTTCAAAACAAGACTCTCAAAATGAACTATATTAAAGCAAAGGGCCGAAGCTCCATTAGCCACCAAGGGTAGTCATCCCTCATCCACTCCCTGATCAAAGCGGTCAACAAAAAGGAAATGATAGCATAAGGCAGAATGTGGCTCAATGAACCAGCTACCGAAAAATAAAAGCTTTTTTCGTTAGGTTCGGCTGAAGTGCTTCAGCCCTTAAGATGATACCAAATATTGCAGTGCTAATTATTAGCTGTGCATGTCAAGCACACAACCTTCAGCAAAAGGCAAAAAGGTGCGTCACATGCACAGGTTTTTAGCTGATGCAATTTTTTGCCACATCTAGTCACATGCAATCGTGCTGTGATGCTATATTAGCTTAATTTCTTGGTTTTCAAAAAATAAACCATCTAGGAATGTGCATGTATTAGTAATGAATGACTTTTAAATGTTATGTTTAGCGCTGTAGTTTATAACAAATGCAATGATGCAATGCATGGCAACACATGCTGAAGTTTGAGTTTAAAGAACATTTAAAAGTACAAGAATGAAAAAAAAAAAAAAAGAACCAGCCATCACATTTGATTTCTACATTGTTAATGATGATGACCGTCACTAGATGTGGACACGCAGGATTTAAATGACAAAACGCTCCATTTATCTCTCACATGGTTGCCAAGGAAACAGTGTTCAGCCAAACCGAATTCGTGTTCATTACCATCTAGGGTGTGACGAACAAAGACATTCATTATCCTTGTTCTGACCAGAAGTAACTTTATGCAGCTCTATTCATGAAAATGTCTGACACATCTAAGCATCAGAGTGAAGTAATACCAGATATCAAGGTGCATGCAGAGCTAATGCAATGAGTCAGAGCTAATCCACAGCAGCAGGTTAAGAAAAGGACCCTGTTCTTTGACTTGTCAGTAGAAGTGACCTTCACGTTACAAGGCTAGGTAACAAAAGTAGTCACACAACGGAATAGAAAATTTTCTTGCTTACAATACCATACCATCAGAACTAGTTAACTAAACAGAGAAGGCCTGCCACTGCCACCCACTAGGTCTTCATAATCAAATATGATGCAATTGCTATAATTATTCCTATCTGGATTCCATCGCTGCACATTATTTCCCAGTGCCACAGGTGAAACATCTGCATCGCACTCATCATTGACTCACTGAATATAGTCAAGAGACCATGTGCACAATTTAAAGAAATCCAATTATAGCCTCAAACCTCTTGAAAAGCGTTCACATGTCGAAAGGCAAATTACATTGAGATCTTAGAGTTAAGACCAGCCAGATGCTACGACTATAGCCCATTTCTCCTAGTACCACTCCATGCCTTTTTACTCAAAAACAAACCTTTTCAACCAGACCAGAACCAATAAAGCAACCGGGAACTGCAACATACAGGCTTCAAGGACTCGAGAGCTGCATATGTTTGGAGAATTTGTTATGAGCTTCCAATTAATCTTGAAAACGCTTACGAAGGAGGATGCATCGATCTGGATTCTCGTCAGTAAATACCTCTATAACATTTACTGCTTTCCACATTTTAAAGTTGCTCCTCCTTGGAATCCAAAAACACATCTTGGACCAGACTAGACAGAATCAATTAAGCCCAGTCAGAAACCCATAACAAGATGATGTACAAGTGGAGGGAACTGCCAAAACGCTGTCTGTCTTTAGTCCAGCCAAACTATTTTTTTTTATTCGTCATATAGTTTAGAGTAAGACTTTGAGAAACCTTAAGTTTCAATTCTATTCTATAAAAAAAATGAATAAAAAGGTCAATTTGCACATCAGGGTTTATTTTGTTGACAAAAATAGGAATGAAGACGTTTGTTAACTTTGATTACCATCTGTAACCAAAAAAAAAAAAAAAAAAAAAAAAAANACATTTTTAAAATGTAGCTTTATGTCATTTTAGAGTAAACATGATTTCACTTTCTAAATAAGAAATGAATTACTAAATTTAAAGGATTTTTTTGTAAAGAGTAAAAATGAGTATTACTAATAACAGCTAACATTAAAAAATCTCCCCTTTCAATTCAATTGAATAAACTTACGTCACTGCCATTTATTTAGAAATTTGCCTTTTCCAACAATGACATGTCACTAGAAACAGCTTGGTACATTATGTATACGAACATGACCTTTTCATTTCATGCCTCTACCTGTCGCAGGCAAGGATTAACAGTATGGCCGCTGAAACGTCACAGGTCTTATAAAAACACCTGTAACACACACCAGAAGAGGTGCGTGTAGTTACTAAACCTCGGCTCGGGATTGAGGGGCAGAGAATGGGGCATGTCTAGTTTTGCAGCATTCATCTGTCTTCACAGAGCAATCAGTTGTGGCATCCAGTCGCTGTTGGCAAATCGTACAGAGCGGTTAATAAACATGGCATGCTATCTGTCTTCATACTGTCAACTTTAGGCTGAAGCCTGCCGTGAGGCCGATTCCAAGGTGGGTTATTGAACCTCGAGGGTTTGAATACCAATGCTCTTGTTCATGGTGGGGATCTTTTCTTGTCCTTCGCACTGTCTGCTCTGATGATCTATAAAAATGAAAAAGCAGTGTCACCAGCAAAAGGTGACAAGATCTTTTGATTTATTAAGAACGTTCAACACAAATTTATGCAACCGTCCATGCACCCTAATTACCTGGGGGAATGATCCTTGGCCACTTTAAATACAAACCCATACGTCAAACTACCAGAGCGTATCTTTGACACAGTGGCACCTTTGCAAGAGTTTTTAGTGTATCCCAGACGACAATGAGAGAAGACATGAGCACGACTTAATGCTTCAATCATTATTAAATCTTACAGGGAGAAAGTTCTGCAGTGCAAGGTGAAATCTAATTCCTTAAAATGTTCACCCCCTGCCCTTTCAATTTTTAATTCATTAATAGTCATGCTTCGACTGTTCCTTAGAGCCCATTCTGGCCAACAGAAAAAAGACGCTACATCTCTCCACAGATTAAAGAAATCACACACCAAAAGGGAAGTAATCAAACAATTTACCAATAATTGCAAATGTTTGCCGTTTTAATAAAGCCTGGCATGCATACTACCATAATTCAGTTGCACAGCCTAGTGCTGTTAATTTCCAGGCTCATTTCAGAGAGACCACTTCAATGATACTGTAAAACTCTGTTATTAACACAGACCTTGTCCTGAACCCAATATTAAACGATCGCCCTTGAAAACGAGCCACACCTCACGATACATCTGCTACATACTCTAGACGCACAAGGACCAGCACAGGCTATTAACTTTTAATATGCCATTTGCAAAACAATCCTACAAAGTCAACGGTTTCAAATGTCTCATAAAGCAAGCAGCTTACAAGTTTTTTTTATCTGAATACCGAGAACGACAAGAGCTTGAGGATGTGTCTATATAACACATGAGCTAAATGGACATGTAACGGCATACTGAGAAACAATGCAATCTTGAGGAAGACCGTAAAAGTGCCAGTGTGACAGGAATCAAACCAGTGGGACCATTAAATAACCATTTCTCTTTGGATCTGGACAATATATCAGGAGAAAATGTGTTTTTCTATATTACCTATGAGGCCAATGATGCCCTTGACAATCACAACGGCAAAATCCTAAGCCTCTTCTGAGGGTAACCCAGTTTAGAGTCAAAAATGCTACATCACCAAAGTGAATGTGGGCAAATGCCATTATCCATGACAGCAGTATTTAACAGCCACTAGTCTGAATCATTCTGCCCTTGGAAAAATATAAACTATTTCCATTATGTGGTGGATTTGCAAGGAAAAGAGCTGGGACACCTCTCTAACATTGTTTTCCAGCAAAAAATAAAAAATAAAAAGATTTATCTAGTTCTAACAATTGCTCACTAGATCAAAACTAAACTGAAAGATCCACGCTAGCTTTTGAAGCTTGAACAAACCATTGATTTCTGTTTTTGAACCATTCAAAGGCTTGCCGTCTGCGCGTATTTCATAAACGGCTTTGTCTTAAATGGCAAGATTTGGTAAAATGAACAACAGAAAAACAAACAAGCATTTGGGTAGATCTTTTCTCTTTTTCTCTGAGCTGCTTCCAACTTAAAGAAAAAAACACATCAATGCAAATATAAAATATATACAAGATATAACATGGAAAAGTACTTCCAAAGAAGTTGTTAGAAATGAGTGCAACATAAAGCCAAGCATTTAAACTAAAAGATAAATCACCCTGGTTCATGGGGCCTGGCAGTTTTGAAAGCATGTAGCACCATTTGTGTTTAGGTCAAACTAATTGAAATATTTGTTTTGGGGAGTTCAGAGGCAATTAATCTTGGCCTAACCTCATTTATCTGCAGGAAAACAATTTATTCAGCTCCTCTGGATATTTATTAAATGCAATTACAAGACATTTCAGGAAGTGTGTAATACAAATTCCCAGGACCACCTCGCCTAGATTAAAACTCTAAACGTTGGTCTAAATGTGGCTTTTTAACAGCAAACCTCTACTGCAGTCCCTAGTGGAGCAGAAAACCATTTCAAATATTTCTAAAGCAACTACGTCTTTGTGCTTGAGGAGCACTCAATGATTCATCCTTTTTCTCCATGAGAAGACAATGCATTAAACACGCTCACTTGCATTTAAAGTAACTCTTTATGCTCCCTTCCCTGAGCATTGCTGGGCTTGCATACATAATTTGAGTTTTTACTGCCATTTAAAATTTACAAAATCACAACACATTTAACAAACTAAAAGAAAACATTTTTGCACTTTGCCAATCAGCAACGAAAATAAGCAGCTCAAGGTCTGTGTCATGTTAACACAATCGCCCTTAAGCAGAAGACGTTTTTAATCTTCATTCAAAAAAGACAAAGCGAACATTTTTCGTGGATTTTATATCTTGGTTCCTTCAACCCGCTGTTTGAATTAACCTGCCTATACCCTGGAAGCAACCAAAATCATGACAGCTTGGGATAGTCTACACTGGATGCTTCACGTCACCATAAGTTAATGAAGTCAGTTCACATTCTGATTTTTAACAAATCTAGTTCTATTTTAGAAAGTTCTATACAAGTAAAATAACTTCCCTTTTCTCAGGAAGGAAAAATGTCTTTGCAAGGTCAGAATCATAGACTTGTGTCAGCGCTGAACCAAGCGGAGATGTGGCCCTGTTCCCAGCGACTATTCAAATACATACCAATTCACTGAACACATTCACCTTGCAGACTAGGCAGCATGTCTTCTCAACAAGGGAAAAATAAGAGTGATTTGTTCCTTTCAAATAAGGCTTATGATTAACTGTCTGGAAAAGTACATCTGACAAGAAAGTCGACTGTGACAGTGACATGCACTTACTGAGAAAAGGCAAATTATGGCCAGCGTAAATGTACAGCAAAATTTGCCAGACAGAAAATCAGTTTTTATAAAGAGGAAAACTAGAATAACGTTTGGGAGGACACACTGAGATATTAGGATGATGCTCATTAAATTAGTTAAATTACAATTTAATTTAAAGTAACTTTTAACCTACTGTTTAAGTAAGAATAGCAAACATTCAGTATTCTTTGTCTACAATTTACAATACATGTTGTAGGGTTTAGGGATTATGTGCAACAATATCTATATTCGCTTATGAAATTCAAATTGTAGCAGTTAATGATTTATTCAGCAGAGGTCTGGTTTAGTTATGATTTATCTTTAGGCATTTATCATTTTGTAGTAATATATTTCAAATGATCAGCTATGAGTAACTCTTGAATTTCATATTTAATAGGTAATCTGCTTAATAGCTCTGACAATACTGCGTTCTGGAATGTTTTATCGATCAATCTGCACCTAGGACATGAACTACTCACTCTACAATTCACCGCACAAAACCACTGCTGATTTGCACGCTTTAGCCAGGTATGGGTCTGGACTCCCCACTGTAGCACAGCACTCAACTAAAGGATGTACCTCTTCAATTGAAAAGAAGCTGGAGTAAATTAGGGGCATCGTGCTGCAACTCAGTGAGCATAATCAATTATTGTGTACAAGAACAGGATGGCGATATTTTTCCAATCACTGACAGCGGCTGAAAATAACCATCATCCCAAACGATCTCTCCTAGTTTCGGAAGTCTATAGAGCTCATTCAAGGGTTCTCTGCGCCAGGATGAAAAAAATTACACCGAGAGAAAGAGGATAGAGAGTAAAGCACCCCTTTATTGTATGTTATGATACCAGATCTGCCAGGCTCTACAACTTTGGAGTTGGAACAAAATGTCAGTGGGCATTTCATTATGTGAAGGGGAAAAATAAAAAGAGGCTGTCAAGAGTTCATGATGTGGACTGCAGCTCATCAAAACTGCATTAGAAAAGACAGGGGAAAAAAATTGTAGATCAGAAAACTAATCCAGCACAATTTATTTGCTATCTGCCATTTTTGAGGTCATTTTTGTTTGAGCAATGCAACGAGTGAAAACACTTTACAATATGGTTTGATTTGTTAGCGCTGGTTAGCCAGTTAACTAGTAAGACTGGGCGATATGACAATATTATCATATGATTTTAGTCAGTCTATACACCAATAGATCAAATTAAGAGTATAGCTTGACTACAAGTTTAAAAACTATGCTACAATTGTTATAATCAAGGAAATTAAACGTACCATCATGAAATAAATACACATGCACATGCTCCTTTTCTTTTTTTTTTGCATTATTGACCAAGTAATTAGACCTATTTGACATCAACATGCATATATCATTACGAATTGGTCCCTATTCAGAGCATGTGAGCAAACAATATTCCGTTCTGCAGGCGTACGCGCCGTTCAGTCGCTCAAGGCCAAAGCAAAATGGTCCTCTAATGTTCCACTCACAATCACCAGTAAACCAGATCCTGCTCCGAGCATGCTCAGACAAAACTTCTCCGGTAGACCTAATTGTGTGTTTATAAAGGAACAAATGGCTACTTTTAAAAATGTGATCTTTTAAAACATCTGTCAATCTTTAAAGGACTCTAGAATTATTGAACTAACTATTGCTTATTCCACAGAGTCTCAAACTTACAAATTACCAAAGGGCATATTGAGTTGAGCGAGCGGCGCAAAGAGCATGAGAGAGGTGAACAGAGCAGAATCTTCAAAAGACACTCTCCGTTCTGAAGGGTGACCGCTCACATGCCCTTATTATTTTTTCCTCAACAGTTCTCCTAACAGAGTAAAGCTAAGGTTTTATGCTAGTTTAAGCACAAACTAAAAAGTAAAACCCAACTTTAAAGCGGCAATAAGACCAAACTGAACGTGTTTATGGTATATGCAGGCAATGTATTTTTCGAGATGGGATGTGGTGCAGGTGGGGTTTGGGTAGATGATACTATCGGATATCACAATAGTTACGGCAATTGTAGATAAGACATTCGCCATATCGCACAGCCCTATTAACTTGTACCAATACTACCCTTTAATTTCAACCATTTATGAATAAAAAGCTCAGAAATTTTATCTAAACCTAAAGCAATGTCACACCAAAGACAAAGCTTTAGTTATTGTTAATCAAATTCTGTAAGAAAACCAAACTGTAACTATCAAAACAATCGATTTTGTCTCAACTTTAAAGAGCTAGAGCACTTAAAGTGGCAAATGACATATAAACAGTGCTTATAATAAACAAAACACTTTATCAGTCATTTCTAACACCGTTTAGTATTTGTGCTGTAACAGTGCTATCTTTTGTAACAAAAAGGAGAATGCTTCTACGCATGACAAAACAAAGCTGTTAAATACATATGCAACAAGGACAAATGACAAGGCACAGCAGAGGTCACTTAGCATCCTGAAAGGGGTGAAATGGCACTACAATAACCTTCAACGCATATCTGAGCTGTCGTTTAAATGCTCCACAACACGTCTAAGACTTCAACGGGCCTTAATAGAAACTGTCAGTCACAAAGTGATGCCACAGCTCTGCAGAAGCCAACAGCAGTGGTCTGAGACCCACGAGGATAAGAGCGATGAATGAAAATAATGGAATCATCAGTGGTTTGTGCTCCGTCTCTCTCTCTCTCTCTCACACACACACACACACACACACACGAGCGCATCTCGCTACATGGAACAAGCAGTGAGACAGATCACAAACAGTGTGGCATAAATCCTCTAAGTGCCACGCCTCCATCCCTCAAACACGCATTTTATCTACTCACATTTAAATTTTATAAGAGGTCAGGTCAACTCCAGACCTGCCCAGGTGCTAAAAATCGCACACAGCGAAATGAATTACTGTAAGTGGTAAATGTTTTTGAGGAAAAAAAAATTTTATTCACAAATAAGTGATTTACCTGCTGTCTTTTATACTTTTTATGATAAAGCGGTAAAATGCCATTTATCTGTTGTAAGGCTTGGGATTAGGATGGGATATAAAGTGGGCAAAATCAACTATAAAAGGTCTACTGTTTTTTTGGCTAAAGTGATCGATACAGGATTATTAAGTCTTTCTCTTTGCCGTCATATTTACAGCAGTTAGAGGAAAGTGCTTTTAACATTTACATCCAAACAGCCTGATCGCATGCACAAAAAACAAAAAAAAAACACTAAAAGCTATTTGAGTAGAGGGTGTATTGCATAGCTGGATAATTACTGTTGAAAAGCAATGCCCATGTGACAGGTTTTTATACAATAACAAAAACAGAGATGCGTTTTTTCTTTAGTAAGATTCCAGTCTAATATACAGGTTAACTTTTCACCATTTGTGGTCAGAATCAGAAAACAACAGCTACTACGGATAAGCATTTGGGTCATTTTAACAGATTTTTCTGTCACATGGACTAGATACCATTGCTGTGGTGACTACTGCTTTAAAATAATAATATTTAAAAATCATGTTTTACAAAAGAAAGTCAGACATGAGGTTGAGTAAATTACAGAATTTCCCTTTGTGTGAACTGTCCCTTTAAGCAAAAGAGTAAAAAAATTGAGTGAGGCAAGCTCCCTCTGAAATGGACAAATTCTCTCAATCTTTATGCAATTAAAATAGCTTCAGCAAAAAAAAAAAAGTACCTCATCCATCTCTCTGAAAAGCCAGAGATGTGATTTTAACAGCAAAATGATCAAGGACCAGGTATGGGGGAAACCATCTGACAGCCCATGTGTGACAGATTTGTGTTTTTATGGAGAGCTGTAAATTTAGCAAAAGCCTCCGGGACAGTAAAGTGCTCCCTTGATGCACTGCATGTGGTGCGATTCGTTTTAATTACACATTCAGATGAGGTTAAAATGGAATAGACAAAGTCAGTTTTGAGTTTTTGCAACCTGAATTAAATGAGAAAATACGCACTGAAAGTGACCTGGCTTTTTAAATATTTTTTAGCGAAGCTGCAGGAACTCTTGACTCCAACTTAATTAACATTAGTAAATATTTGGGAAAACCAGAGGCCAACGGGTTAGCAGGGACTCATTAAGGCTCGGCTTTAACAAGCAGATGTCCCTACACTAAATTTCCTAAAGAAGAAAATTGCTGCCGAAAAAGGTCAAATGGTAATGATCTGCTCTTACTGTTCAAATGTTATTGCTATTTATGAAAAGGAAAAATTATTCCAGGGTGGTAAGACGAAAATAATTTCAAAAAGCGCACTGTTAGGTGAAAGAACAAGAAGAGGAACGATAGAAAAAGGGCTCACTTCGAGTTAAGAGACTTCTAAAAAAAACTGAAGGGAGTTGTCATGAAACAAGACCAGGTGTCAATCTTGCCGAATGCCCATGGCAAAGAGGAAAACGTGAGGAAGAGAACAGACGGAGAGAGAGGTGTGGGTGTGTGTGGGTCTCCTTTTCCAGCTCCTCTCCGTAAGGCCTTGAAGAGCTCGCATCTGTCTTTTCACAGATTCTTCAGATGTTCGCCTTCAAGTTTAAGAATTTAAATGTCAAAAGCTTTGACACGTCAAACCTTATTACTGCCAGCTCGCCTTGTGTACAATCACCTCTACAACAAGAGTCTGGGGGGGTCTGAAATGTATTAATAAAATGCAGCAGAAAAACTCAGAACAGACACATCGTGTGAAGTAGTCACGAGAGGGTGGAATAATTAAATACGTGCTTGAACCTCAGCTCTCAAAACCATGAGCTCGTGCTCTGCAAAGTGAAGAGGCTTGTTTGTTTAGCAGTGCTCTGCATTGTTAATCATCTGGCTAATCAGTCTGGGCCGGACTTTTAAGTCGAAACCAGATTGACTGCCCGAGTTCAGGGTTACAGCACAAACCGGGGCACGTGGTTTAAGGTCCTGCGTAACAATTACACATTTTTCCCTGGCTAATAAAGGCCTGATCAATCTCTGTGCTAATCGGCAATTAATTACCATCTATTTTTGAACAGCCTGAAACCCGCTTTTAAAAACCTAAGCCGAAAACGGGATGCAGCAGTCCATTGTAATTCAATCCGCATCTTCGGTTTTCTGCCTACATGCACCATTTCTGCTCAAAGATAATGAAACCTGTAAAATTCAGGTCGCATAACAGTGATTAAAACGTTAGTATTCATCATAAGATTATATCAATTATGAATAGAGGTTTGATTATTTTGAGGCACTGCTCCAAAATTCATTTAAATATGTGACTGAGGCAAGAATCAAAGCAAGGATATTAAACAAACATGAGATGACAGGAAGAAGTCAATTTATGCCAATTTGAGCAACTTTAAAGCTTTTGCATTCGAGCACTATAAACTCACAAACCATAATGCACTAAGTGCTTAACTTGGTCAACATAACGCCTAGAAACTGAGCTACATTATGCCTTTTTGTTACATTTTCAAAAACATTTATAACCAGAGGTTCCAACTACACAACTTGTGTTTCAGATTATCCTCTTGAGATTAATTCATAGAATATTAAAGTCTGTTTCACAGAGCTGTTTTGTGGGAGGCTATCGAAAAACACGCATTCAATCAAACCTCATCTGAAAGAGAAGTTGATAAAAACTAGAATGAACTGATTACTGCCTTAAGCAGGGAAGTATTTGATGACACCGTCAATTCTATTATATCAATGAATTATTTTGCTTCAATAAATAAGCACAAAGTTCCAGTTGGTTGTTTCATTTTGCTTTTTTAAACAAAAGTAAAAAAAGGCAGAGAAGAGGCCCCACTGCTATGCTAGCTAGCTAAAAAGAGAGAGGTTTAGAGAGTAAAACTCTTCCAATAGCACAGTCTCAGCTGTGACAGAGAGCCCATATGCTGTCTGGCCAATACGTCCTTCCATCAAACCAAGTCACTTCAAACAAGGCAGTTCCTTTATTCCAGGAGAAATCATATGGCTAAAAATTGAATTTAGGACACCAATTTAATCTCTGTATTATTGCAGGCCTTCAGAGTTCATTTAACAACACAGACCGAGCATAAATTGGATGCGAGAATAGTTATTCATTCTAACAGAGGGAGGAGGAGCTGCACCTGTCTTACTCAAATCGAAATTCCAGCCTATTGCACCCAATACAATCCTCCATTTAGAAGAGAATAAAGGACTAAGAAAGATTGAGGACAAAATCTCTTCACTACCTGATCAGGAAATCCTGAAAGATTATATATATATA
>NC_056699.1:21357934-21365705 GCF_018831695.1 Puntigrus tetrazona | reverse complement strand
TATATATATATTTCCTAATGTGAAATTATTTTGTTTTAATACACAAATCAAGAGGTAAATCTATCTATCTATCTATCTATCAATAAAAAACAAAAAACATCCATGAACACACGCTGAACCTAAACAGAGCAAATGTAATACAACAGACTAAGCAGCGAGGGCAATATGAAAATCAGACATTGCTCCTTTGCGATGTCTGCGATCATGAACAGGGCTCGCCATTATTGTTTGAATTGCACTGGTCGGGGTGGTATATTCTCTTGCCAGGTAGACAGTAATAACTCAAAGCTGGCTGCCACAGACACTCGGATGTTCCCCCGGTGAGACTGATTTGATGAGATGGCGATGCCTCCATTCATTTGACTGAGGGGCCTGAAAAGCCCTGAGCGGATCACAGAGGTTCGCATTTCATATCTTCAGTGGCTGAACCATGAGAAAGAAATGCATTTCCTCACACACACACACACACATACACACACACACACACACACACACACACACAAACACACACATACACAGTGCTATAATCAGTATGTGCATCTACCCAGATCCATACATGCAAATGTACTCAACTATCACGTTCCCCAGCATGCCATGTAGGTTGTTTTTTGTTCTACATGGGTGAGTTATGCATCGGTTAACCCCAGGAATCCCCTGCACTAGTGCCTCAACGGCTTCCTGCAATCAACTAATAACAATACAATAACATTTTGCAATTCATTTTTATTGAATTGGGCTGTTTTGCCATTATAAAGCCCATGGCGGATGTTCTGTGAGGTCGGTAAACAACATCACAATCACAGCAGGTGAGCGCTGCTCATAGATCACTGCCTAAATTAAAATACATAATGAGAACATCCAACATATGTGCATGGATTTTGCATTGAAGACATCAACAGCTTGGTCTGCAACTTGCTTAGAATCTTCTTTGATCCCATGGCAAGTTTTTTGGGGGGGATCTTAAACCCCATTAAGTGATTAAAATGTAATTTATCTTGTGATGAGGTTCAAGCGAAATGTTGTTAAGACGAGAGGTGGTTTATCAGATGTAAGAGCATATGGAGCTCACAAACAGTGAAAACAGGACGTGATCAGCCGGAATTACCGGTAGATGACTCCGGAGTAGAGTGAGCTGGGGTAAATCAGGGCTATCAAACACTTTTCATTTCCTTTAACCACTTTACTGTACCATAAAATCTCCATGTATCCGTGAGGCAAACATCTTGCCCCGCCTCAGACCATGATAGATAATGAAATAAATGTCTTAAGAGGATTAAAAATGCTTGGCCTGGCAAATCTGTAAACACCCGGTCTCCTTATCCGACAAGTAACTACAATACATGTGTCAGGGAAAGTTTACAGCTTTACAAATATTGGTCCAGCGAAGCGGGTGACAGAAGATGCGTGAACGCGCCGGTTGTGGGGTTCGTGAGGTGGGGAAGGAGCGTAGAGAAGCAGAAATGAGGGAGGTGATGTACGACTGCTGAGTCTGAAAATGCGGCTGTGAAATTTACAGTCTTGGTGAAGGGGGGTGGGAGCACGAAGATTTTAAAAGATGTTTTCCAATTATAAAAGATTGTACAAACTGGGTGGAGGGTAAACGGTGAACGTTCATGTGTGTGAGTGTGTGTATGTACCGCTTTTTAACCTCTGTGCCGGCTGATTTATACACCCACTAACACACTCCTGAACTCCAAGACCGTAATTAAAGCAGCCTGCTCAAAACGAACATCCATTGCGCGTTAGTTGCTCTCTCTGTGGATTTACTGTGATGTGGGGTGAAGAGGGTCTTCTCTCAGTGGGGGCAGGCCAATGAGGTCTATAATACCTGGAGAAGGCTATTTGTTAGAATTAATATTCATCTTAACAGCTACAGGACCACCCGGAAGTGTGAGATTCAAAATATGCCACGCTTGCCTCATAGAACCTTTTGAGCCAATCACTTGAGAATGGCATGTGACTAAGTGCATTGTCAGACCAGTAGATTGTTCGCTTTGTTCTGAAACAAGCACTCAAATTGTTACATTCTTGAATTTTCGTCTTGGTTTGGTTTTGGTTTTAAGAGACAAAATATCGAAGTGGATAAAAATGTTTATGCAAGTCTCGTATGAGTACAACCATCCTGTTTTTGGTAGGAGTGCACCTGTTTATATTCTGGGATTCTGTTTATAGTGTCATTCTTGTAATGCACCCGTTTCAGAAAAGAGCAATTAAGAACAGATCGGTTTGTTCGTCTGTTGGGTTGAGTTGTTTTCTACACTGTTTGAACCTCTACAGAGTGTATTTTGTATTGGGCCGAGATTAGTTCATTTAGAAAATCTCGGACCTTTTGTTTTTGTGCAGATCCAATTGTGGTTGTTGCGTTCATATACACCTACAACAAACAATGGTCAAAATATGCTAGGTTCTGATGGTACCACAGCAATGAACATGCAGTCTTACAGGTTTCAATAGTGTCTGCCCTGGGTTATGACATGAATAACAGCAAAGTCAACAGGGAAAAGTCAATTTCAAACTTGTAAGAGTCAGGCACTGGTAAAACATCCACTATAATAGAATTGTGAAAAAAAATAAAATAAAAAAAAAATATTTTGCCAGAACACAAGACAAGTTTTGAACGGTCGAACACAACAATCTTCCAGAGCATGTGAAGAAATCTTATAAATGAGAGGGTGACTATGGTGATTGTATGCTCTCTGACAGCTGACATCTTGATGTTTAGAGTGTAGGGACAATTTTTCCTCACCTGAATGTGTTATATGGTGAGTTTATGAAAGGAATAGTTCACCCAAAATGAAAATTCTGTCACCATTTACTCACTCTGGTGCTATTCCAAAGCTAGAATATGACTTTCTTCCTTCTGAGGAACACAAAAGATTACTTTTTTAGGGGGGGTAAACAATATCCTACCTGCTCCTTTCTGTATAATGAAAGTAGTAAATGCAGATGGGTGCTATCAAACTCCACAATGACAAAAAGCACCATAAAAGTAACGTTAAAGTATGCCAAGTCTTCAAAAGTCATACAACAACACTGTGTTGTATGACAAGGAACAAGGAGTCAAATTTATGAGGCTATTTATTTACTGCAAAATATGCTTTTCAAGACTAGATTTTTTTTCTTGTTTTCAGCCAAAATATGTGAGAATTTTAAGAAATAAAATCAAGTCAAAATTAAGTGACTTTTTTGCTCAGAACAAGCAAAATACTCTGCCAACGGGGTGAGAAAAATAATCTTATTTCAAACAGAAAACAAGATTATTTTGCTTACCCCATTGGCAGATTATTTTGCTTGTTTCATGTAAAAACTTTTGACTTGTTTTTTTTTTTCTCAAAACAATATTTATTTATTTTGTTTTTGTCTAGAAAATCTTTCTTCATTTTAGAATTTGTAGATATTTTGGATGGAAACAAGACAAAAAAAATCTAGTTTTGAAAAGCAAATCTCGCCCTAACTTGGCTGACAGGAGCACCTATGTTTCTCTTAACCAGTGAAATATTTATCTAGCCTTGTTCTTTCAACTGAGGAGCAGACAGAATGCTTCATTTTTATGTGTAAATGTCAGGTAATAGTATTATATAAAAGAACAGTATAATGCTCTTTCTTTATTAAGTAAAAACTCTCCTGATGGGAATGTCAATCTGATAGGAATGCCTTGCAGCTTTATTTCCAGACTCGGTGTTAGTTTACATCGGTGCTGACCGATCTGACACTTTATTCCATTGTCATGGTGATGGAGAGAGAATATGCATCAAAAGAGCTTTTTAAGCTGTACTGATTGCCGAAGTCAAGAGCGTGGACCTCAGCTTCTTGAGTTAGAGACATACTGATGTTTGATGCTCTTATGCGCGATATTCAGAAATGTAAGCAGGTGTTATTTAAGTCTAAACTGTTCTCAGAAGACTTATCCTCTTGAACAATGAGTAAAAATACAACATACACTTCAGTGGTGTGCATTACAGTTACTTTTTTAGCATTTTGTTTGTCTGTTTTCATTTGAAGGTTTAAATCCATACTTATGTTTCCTTGCGCAAGTATTAATACCTGAGGCATCAACCTTCAGAAAAGACGATTCAGTAAACCAGTGGTTCTTAAAGTGTGGTGCTATTGTAAAAAGACTTAAATGGCAGAACGGAAGAGCTTCAGTGGAAAATGACTTAAATGTCAGTCCCTTCTTCACACAAAGCTATCGTAATATAGTGCACAAGTCGTATATACAACTTTTATGATACTTTTACGTGCTTTTTGGATCTTGACCGTTACAATCACCATCCTCTCATCCTATATTTGCCTTTTGTGTTCTACAAAGCACAATGCTTAATGAAAAACAAAAAATAATGAGGCAACATGAGGTAACATATCACTTTCTTTCATCGTAGTGGTCATAGACTCCTTATGTTCTTATTTTCTAGACAGCAGGACTAACTCACCTGTCTGCGTAGATCACGGGTCTTTTTGGTCATCTTGTCGATAGCTGAATTCAGGGGGTCTCCTTTTTCTTTTCTTCCGGTCTGCAATAGAAAAATGTGGCGTCATTCATGTAATATCGCCATTTCATGTTCTACAAGCTCACACCAGAAGAAGACGAAAGAGTAACAAACAAATCAAGTGAGAAAGGTTAAGTTAAAAACACTATTGTCAGCCTCGAGTGGAGTTTTTAAGAACCTCTTCAAACTTGAGGCCTTAAGTGCCTCTAAATGTAGACACAGCAGGGATGAAATAAAGCAAGTGCCGCATAAAGCAACAATAGAGTGTAGACACAACCAGCGATAAAAAAGACAGAGCACTATAGTGCACAGTAGCAGATTTTGAAGACAGACTGACATGAAGGAATCTTCTGTGCTACATTTATCCGCCACAAAAATGGCTGGCCACAGGCAGACCCTAAAACATCAGGGATTAAACCTTTATAGCAGAATAAAAGCCACATCGTCAGGTGCCGAAAACTCCATCTGATGAAGCCGAAAGGACACTGTAGCCTGAAGCAATTTGAAAATTGCACACAACTCTGAATGCTGCATAACTTGCATCTTTGCTCTTTTACCAATACTCTATATAATGGATTGAGGCTTAACATAAAACGAACTGCAGCTTGAAGTTGAGGCAGATGTGACAGTCTATAATAGAGATAATTTTCTATTATATTTCTAGCATGAATCACTTCTGTTTTTTGTATCTTTAAAGCTATCATTCAATCATCTGGTAGCTCAATTTTAGAAGGACAATAAATAAACTTGTCCTGGGTTACGTTTTCTGAATCATCAATTCACAAGTGCTGAACAACAATATGAATTCTCCTGAACTCTCTCTCACTGACTAATCTGCTTGGCTGGCTTTATGGAACGTCCAGAAATAAAGACACAAAGATCCCTTTATTTATTCTTTTATCAATCTTCCTGAAAAGATACAGGGTCGATTCAATTAATACTAGTTCAGAAAGAACCAATGATTCAATGAATACTAGTTCAGAAAGAACTAATGACTATCAGGTAGTGAAATCAAATTAATTAATAGAGTTAGTTTGAGGCACTCAACAAGTGAACAAGCTTAACTGTATATTTCACATATATGTTTGTAAGTCTGGGAATGTGTTGGTTTGGGTGGACAACAATCTTTATCACGAGGTCTATAGACATTTGTGTTTTATGCACAACAAAAAATCCATTTCAGATAAACCTTCCCTATTGTGGCCACTTTATATGTTGGTCAGGCTATCTCTTCTGTTTAAATACATGTTTTTAGCCAAAATAAGCTGCAGTGTGGACTAGACTTGATGCCATGAGGGAAAAGTCTGGCTATGCGCGACTAGTTCAGGAGTGTCATGCACCATATAATCTGAATGCCCCTGTTTGCTTCCTGTCTGATTGTTCCAGTGGCTGTTGCCCTCAAAAATGGATTCTCGTTCCCCTGTCAGAGTGAGCTGGTGAAATGTGCTCGGGTTGAAATGAGGACGGTTCCTCTTGTTAGCGAGTAATTAAAGATTTTGCAGCGGTGGCGGCCGTCTCCCCTAGGTCCGATCTGCCAGACAGCTCACAGCTGGCTCCTGTATGTCAGTGTCAGAGGAAACTCTCACCATAGATGACAACACACGTCCCATCTCTCTCTCTCTTTCCCTCTCAGCAGCAAGGCTGCAGGCTATGGCTCCATACAAACACAAACAGCATCCTATTAAATATGGACAGCAGGACTGAAACGGCTAAATGCCTGCAAGAATTTGCCAGAAAATGATACAATGCATAGAGTGTATGAGAACAAGATAATGATGCAATGTTTAAGAGGCCATTTGCAATATATTTAAAGTGTTTTATTAGGAACACTGTGTAAATAAATAAACAAACAAATAAAAACAAACTGAACTGAAATAATGATGAAACGAAACATCTTATCATAGAAAAAAAAGATGTCAATGGTACATAAACATGCAGAATGTCACATAAAATTAGATTTCTCACAGTGGTGAAAGGTCAGAATCAGTCTGAATGATGATTATTTTTGCTACATAATGATCCATGTGCAAAGGTTTTTGGCCAGGCGCAAATTGATATTCAAAGCAGACTGTTAATTAGGCTATCCGCTTTCATTTGGAAGATGACCCTTAGAATAAGTACAGAATACTGAAGCTACCATAACCTTTACCAGAGCCACCATTTCAAACAGTATCCTTAAAAGCCGCATGCAACTTTTTTTTTTTTTTTTTTGGCACCATGGAGTGCAATTAGGAAGCTAAGCACTAACCCCCCTCTACCTTTCAGCAAAGAGAGACAGAGAGAGAGAGAGAGAATGACAGCAATGAACCTATCTGAAATCAAGCTCTCCCAGCACACTGCAGAATGGAATTCTTACAACTTAGAGTAGGGCCCTAAATCAGTCCTGTCTGAAACTCACAAATGTCCAACAAACACCACTTTCAAACCAGGGCACTCACACATCTACACCAAAAAAAAAAAAAAATCTAGATTTTGAGTGAACAGCTTCACAGACCAGAAACGGTTTATTTTATTACCATTGGTATTTTTTGTAGTGTGTGTACTAATGTTTTTCTAATATTGCATGTGAAATAAGCATGCCAATAAAGTGATTTGAAATTTAAACTGGAAGAACGCTAATTCGACAGAAGTTTCAACGTGGATATCTGATTCAAAAATCAGACTGAATTAATTAACAAATTAATTACCTTTCCCATCATTGTACCCAAATGAAATCTTTCACCAGTGCTGACTAAAGGCGAGGCATCTGACCAGAGAATTGCAAATCAAAGGCAACAGTTGAAACAGCAGAAACAGTTGTATTCAGACTGAGTGTTATGAGATTGCTCAAAATTAATGACCATGTTGCCAAGCAACCGTCCTCCAGTTCCGCCTAGATGTTATTAATACACAGGCAGTGCAAGCTGGCTCACGTTAAATTGGCTAGTTCAATCAATATTCTTAAACTGGATGAAGAGGCAAGCAAATCTCCATGGAATTCAGAATCAGCAAACTCAGGAGAACAAGACTCTATCTAAAGACATTTCCCTTTGTTCTACTAGTGTGCCATGGCAGGGCAATCATCTGTATGGGACTCTAACACAAGGGTGTCTCACAAATACAGCCTTCAGAATTGTTTAAAAAAAGCTTTTGAAAACACTGAGTGGATTTGCAACAGATGGCACAACGTTTATAGTCAGGAAAATGGCAGGTGTTGCGTAGTTACAAGAAAAAGTTATCCTAGGGCGTGAATTCGGTAGCAAAAAATCTGAAAAAGAAAATCAAAAAGTATTGTTATTTATATA
>NC_056699.1:21354228-21357834 GCF_018831695.1 Puntigrus tetrazona | reverse complement strand
TATATATATATGACAAATGCACTCTACAGCAGGTGTAAATGTGCGGTTTTTGTGGATCAGTAGCTTCATTTATAAAGCGAGATCACAGAGTGTGCATACACTTAAATCCATGCCAGCACTCATATTTATAAAAAACGTCTTTGACATGGAAAAGTGCTTAGCGTCTTGACAAGGAACAGACATTCACACTTTTTTTATTGTCGGAGTATTGCAGGTTTACAGATCGTTGTTCTAGTAGAGCCTTATTGGCAAAGAACTTAAATTATGATGATTGGTGATATTTTATATGTTGTTTAAAAAGGAGAGAGCTGAAGCCATTAATTTGCATGCAAGTTGATGATCATTTGCGATTCATAGATTTCACATCTCAAAGAGAGGCATACATGCAATTTCTGTTCGTACACGGATTCTATGAATCGTCCGTACGCATATCTGAAAATTGATTGTAAGATCAAATTTAACATGGTTTCTGCGCAACACTTTATAAATGAGGCTCTACTATATTAAAAGGTATATGTTTGTGCTAATAAAAGTGTTCATATGAACAAACCCATATAAAATAGGGGTGTGCATTATATATTTTCTACAATAATATCGTAATTATTGTTTAAATAATATGGGATTTGATATTAGTGAGTATATCGCAAAAAAACTAACACACAGAGAGAACACATACAGTACATGATGTAATTTAGATTGCAGCACGAGCACAAAGCCTAAAAAAAATGCATTTATAGTTCTTTCAAAATTCAAGATAATATAATCTTTTATATTTATATTATCTGATATATTTATCATATAAAGAACATTCTTTCCTCCAAACATCAGAACAAATATAAAGGTTAGTTTATATTTATATAGACACAAGTGCCTCTCTGAGTTACACAACGACAGTGTTTCGTTACTAAATCAATCAGCTGTTTGAATGAACTAGTTAAATTAATGACTCAATTTTAGGTTTATATTCAAAGTATAGTTTGCCTTTTTCTCCCAAAAATATTTCAAATTTCAGTATTTCACATTTATTATTTATGCATTTGTAACTGCAGGTTAAATGCATTCCCATCATTCATTAATGAGTATGTGTAAATGCATCTAAATGCCACTTTAGGTGCAGATTCTGTCCCACGTCTACAGTGCTAAGTCAAAAATAGTCTACACTGATTTATTTTTATTGGTATATGTCCTTAAATATGTCCTTATCGAACACACCTAATACAAAGATACAAAAAAAAAGCCCAAATAAAAAGAAAAAAGGAAAAAAAAGAATATCTTGAGAGACTAAACCAAGATATATAACGAGCATCCTAGCCACGCAAACACATTTCATCCCAGAGCAGAAGCTTGTAATTGAAGTGCTGATGTGATATTCATTTCCACTGGCGTATTGTTTTGACTAAAGGGGCATCGCTAATCGAATGAGAGCTTGTATTTAATATCCCTATGTTCCTGGATTGTGATTGAACATGCCAGCACTAAGAAACATACATTAGATTATAGCCGGGTAGAAGCCATTGATTACTTCATAGCTTCAGAGCCAGACAGCCCCATTGATACCACAGAGATCAATATTACAGAACACTTGCCAATGGCTTTGTGACACCTGTTTTTAAGTAACAGACACACAAATATGCATACACACCGACTTGATAGTTCTATAGGATTAACTGTTTTGAAATGCTTCGTTTGAGTGAAAGATATCAAACACCAACGGACACATAAAAGTGTCTGTGAATGGCAAAAGGTCAGAGTATTGATTTATCAAAGAATATTAAGACCTATTAAGATCTTTCTCAAGATGAACAGCAAGTGTCTATCCATGACTGAAGGTCAAAAAATAAATATGGAAATTGTTGCTCATATATATGCAAACAGTACTGTTTAAAAGGTTGACCCCAAACCTTTTTTTTAAAGAAATGAATACAGGAAGGACACATGAAATTGATCAAAAGAGACAGTAAAGACATAATGCTACACAAGATTTGTATTTCAAATGCTGTTCTTTTGAACCTTCTATTCATTAAATAATCCTGAAGACTGTAGTAATTACATTCACATACAGTCACAGTAATAAACTAAAAATAAAATGTAAAACATTTATAAGAAACAGTTGGTTTGATATTTTAGAATATTACTGCTTTTACTGTACTTTTCATCAAATAGATAATAGTTGTATGTCAGGAATGCCATTTTGTTTTCTTCTTAAAAGTTTCCATACTTAAAACTTGAAATGTACATAACCTGATATAACCTCATACAGCCTAAGTGTGCTATATGTGATGACACTAAAGCTTTCCATGCAGAAAGCTCTTCATGTTCCATGTCAACATTTATAAATAAATAACCACTCCGTGGAAAATAGTATGTGTATTCATATGGTATGTGTCAACTCCATGAAAGGTCTGTGTACTGTAGCCATGGTTGTTGAAGATAAATGTTTTCTATCCATCCGGTCTTAGGAATGATTCACAAGCAATGCAGGATGTGCAAAAATAAAAGGAGAAAAAAAAAAGTCTCCTCAAATAATCCTCTCACTAAACCTTTATAAAAACAACTTTTAAACGGCAAGCAAAACTAAACCTAAATCCAATTTGATTTGATGTTTTAAAATAATTTGAACAAAAGAAACAAAGGAATCAGGAGTTGAGTCATCAAGCTGCCTTACATTGTGGAAAATGTTGTTCAGGACTTACATTGTTCATGTACTCGCTCAGCAGGTCTTGTAGGGCCTGGCGCACGGCGTTGCACTCGGCTACGATGCGTTCACGGCGGTCGTCGCGTGTGCAGGAGGAGTCGGCCATGAGGGCGGCACCACTGATGATGCTCTCCAGACGTTCCTCGAGTGATGGCCTGAAGCGAGCCTCACTGAATGTTAGCGGGTCCAGAATGATCTTATTCTGAAACAGAAAAAAATGGCCAGTGTTATGAATATTTTACAGCTTTGGGAGGAATAACTTCAGCTTTGTTATTATTTGCATTATGAGAAATATTACCAGTTGCATTTTTAGAAATAACAGTTTAGTACATAGTACAACACTGTACTTTTGCATTGCATTTTAAATTGGTAGACAAAATGTTTCTGTAGACCTCTAAATTAGTTTTGCTGCTGTCATCATCAATGAAGATTAATGAGCTCGTCACAAAAGCCATGCAAGCATGTTTCACCGATGAGCTTGTAAGATCCTTTCTTTCTCCAAACTTTTGCCTTTCTGTCACTTTGGTAAAAGTTCATCTTTGTCCTATCAGTCCATAAAACTTTGACCCAGCAATTTGAGGCTCATCTCTGTATTTTTGGCAAATTCCAGCTTTGCTAATGAGTGGTTTGTATCTGGTGTAGACTCTAATCATGTAGTCTTTTGCTAACAGTAGATTGTGATATTTTCTCTTCTTTCTCATGACATTCCAAATGATTAATATGGCTATGGCCTATGTGTGTGCAATGGCTCTGATTGTAAATACCTAGAAATAAAAGCTGTCATGAAAATTGTCTGTTATTCATAATTTGATTTCAAAACAAATGGTTTCAGTCTACAGCAAAAATAAAGGAATTGACCTCACTGTCCCAATACTTTTGGAAGGGAGTGCACACATACACATACACACACA
>NC_056699.1:21343651-21354128 GCF_018831695.1 Puntigrus tetrazona | reverse complement strand
AAAATAATAATTTGTTAAAAAAAAATGAAATAGAATTTGTGGAAAAAAATAAATAAAACACATTTCCTAGGGCCCTAGTTTATTTTGATTCAACATGACAGTTAGGGCTGCTAAACCTGAAATCGGTCTCAGGTGATCTAATAAATGCCGTGGTTGAGGGAAACTGCATAGCAGTGTGACCATTCGAATACACCTCAATGGTTTGAGAACACTCTTTCTCTTTCTTTTCTGCAAATATCCACAAAAACAAAACAAATGCATGTGCGAAGCAAAGTAGCGTAATAACTGTTTTCAGAAAATATTATAAGTAAATATTTCTCACCCCAACATTTTTATATATTTTTTAAATAAGAAAAACTGTGGTGGTCTTTGGGCATGCCATGTGAAGCCGAGATGTTTTAATAATTAATAAACAGTCTGTCTTAGTCAACTAGGAAATAAACAAAACCTACTAAACACCACGTCAGTTCAACTCTTATGTCTGGTGTTCAGAGAACCTTACAGTAGCGGAGATTAAAGGGTTTTGCTCTTTGGCCTATAAATAACTAAATATGTTCAGCACACACAAAGAGAGACAGGTATTGATTTTGGGTAACCTCTGTGAAAGGGTTTGGCTCCTCTGCAGGAATTAGAAGACCAAAAGCCCAGGTCTGAGGAACTAGGCATGCACTAGTAAACCCACTGCTGTGTCTGTTTAATCCAGTCTAATCCTAAAGTCTACACACTCAGGCCCAAAACAGGCATACATTTAAAACTTTCAGAGATCAAAAAGTGGGATTTTGTTGTGTGGGTGTTTATATGCATGTTCTTCATCCATTTCTGACTTCAGATGACTACAATATGCAATGAAGCTATGTTCACTATAAGCCATAACAATGCTCCCTAGTAATCCTAAATCATTGTAAGTCCTCTCTCAAGATGCAGAAAATAGAGAAAAAAGAAAATAAAGGACAGGGGAAGCAGAGGCTGTGCATATAAAGGGCGTGCCTGCAAAGACAGACAAAAATGAAGAGAATAGATTGATATTGCAATTACGCCTTATTTATATGATGTTATTGCATCCAGTTTGTGTTGAGATAAGTTTAGGATATGTTCTTCAGATATATTCTACGAACCGTTGCAAGCTGTAATACAAATTAATGCTCAATAAAACTGTTCACACTATATTTCTGTTGTCATACATAAAACATGTCTAAATAGTAAACAGGAGCCACAAATACTACACAGGAATCACAACAACTGCACTATACTCCCTAAATCCTTATTTATAATTGAGAAATTGCCTGTTGAATTCAATGCTGCGGTACAGTCAACTGAAAGTACTGTTTCATGTTGCACAGAACAGATGCCGAGAGAGACGACACTGCGCCTGGAGAGTCAGACCTCATGCTCGCTGGGCAGTACTTGCAACTGGCAACTTCCAACTGAACGACAGCCCAAGTTTTTTGGGGTTTTTCAGTATACACCCGCTATGGAAAAATGCTGCCAACAACGGCATGAAAGATGCTAAAGTCACGCTCGTGTGTGAAACGCGGGAGCTGATGGCAGCGGGCACTGGGTATTTGTGGCAGTCGATCCTAATATTATGGCAGAACGACACTAATAAATCAACGTATGGGAAACACTGCATTTACTAGCCTTCCATGCTCCCTATGCATGTGTATGTGTGCATGTCTGCATGTTTGCATGACACTGAGGTTTATACTAGCATTAGCATGTTTCAACATAAAACTACAGCATCCATTTAACCATATACAATTTTTATTTTTTGTCATTATTTAAATTTTTTGGCCAATTCTTCTAGCATCCCTCTGATGATTTTTATGAGCAGGGAACCAACCAGACCTTTACTCTCATCAGCCAATATCCTTTCCACACTGTAGCAGTGTGTGTGTGTTTGTATTTGGTCTAGGTTGTGCACTGGCCTTTATNCAATTTTTTGGCCAATTCTTCTAGCATCCCTCTGATGATTTTTATGAGCAGGGAACCAACCAGACCTTTACTCTCATCAGCCAATATTCTTTCCACACTGTAGCAGTGTGTGTGTGTTTGTATTTGGTCTAGGTTGTGCACTGGCCTTTATATAAAGATTATTTATTCCATGTCACTGTGCTGACATGAGATGATTTAAGGAGCACAGGAAGCTCATCTGACATGCCCCATTGGTGGTCTGTCAGGTGTGAGCGCTAATTTGACAGGTACTTTTGTACTACAGATTAATCTAATAGCAGGGGGTTCCCTTCATTTTGGTTTTCCATCATTTCACACAGGAAGTGACATAGTAGAAAATGTGAATGGGTCATGAAATGAGACAACTCCAACAAAGAGATTATTTGCAGGCAGCCCTGAGCTACAATAACCACTTATATGAAACTATGAGGAAAGGTCATGAACTGACAACACACCACACATACACACACACACAATAACTATACCTAATTTCTATTCTAAAATCCAGAGGGACAAAGACACATTGCAAAAATAATAAAAGATGACAACTTATTTACTACATACACGTTGCGTGTGTGTGTGTGTGCCAGAGGGGGGTCTTTTCCCAGAACAGTTCCATCAGCAACCTGAAATGATTGTGGGCAGGTATGAAAGAGGAATTTTCAAAACAGCAAAGAAAAAAAAAGGGAGGGAGCAAAGAAGCTAAATAAACCCAAAGTGGGAGAAATAAAAAAGAATAAAGACAGAAAACAAGAATTGAAAGAGTGCGTAAGTGAATAAAAGAAAGAAAGTATGGAGGGTATAAAGCAAATCAAAGAATTAAGTACTTAAAAAAATGAGGAAAGAAACCAATTAAGTTATAAAGGAATTGAGAGAAAAGCACGGAACAATAGGGAACGAAAGAAAGAAACAAACTAAGAAAATGGGAAAGGAAGGAGCAAAGAAAGAAAGCAATGAAGGAGAGAAGAAAGAACTGGGGGATAGAAAAAATAAAAATGAAGAGAAGAAAGAAGGTACAAAGAAATGTGGAGGAAGGAAAAGACAGAAAGAATGAAATGAGGAGGAACTGAGGAAGGAAGGAAGCACAGAATCAAAAGGGATGGAACAAAAAAAGAGAACAAAGTAACAAAAGAAGGTAGGAAGGGATGATGAATATGAGAGAATACTGCAGAACTCGGTTAGTGCTGATGATGGGTATTTTCACACAGGGCTCCTTTGAGTAGATAAGATGGTCACTGAGAAAGACACCACACACTCAACCAATACCAATCCTCACTGAGATACAGTATCAATACAGAGCTCCGAGTGCAATAAAAGACTTCAGCGAGCCTGGTCTGTGACTACCAAACCAAACATGACGTGAAAGAAGCAACATGAATCACACTTGTTCAGATGAAGAAGGATTTCTGGCGTGGTGCAACACTGCCCCCTACTGTTAACTGTGAGATCTGCACACTCTGACCAATGGTGCGTGCTGGCCAGAAACAACTGCGTCACTCCATAAGACACACTGTTAAACCAGTAAACACTCTAATAAACACATTCTAATAATCCTTAATATGACAACATGACATCATAGTAGGCTCTGAAGCGAAAATTACTGCATACGCAATCGTTTTAAACAGTATCAGCAGCAGCAAAAAGAATTTAAACTGCAGTCCATCTTCTCTCGTCTGCACTAATGAGAAAACAAAACAGCCACTTTAATGGAGAGAGACCTACATGCTCAGGACACTGATTTGTTTTTAAGACTGAAGCACGCTGGTAAACAAATGGCTGTATGGGGGATAGACAGTTTCTTTGATGCTCTGTTCAGTTTGCTCACAGACGACATCCTGCAGGTCAAAACTGAACAAGGAACACTCTGAGGAAAACAGGCTTGAATGTGTGGGTCTGTTTGTGTAGATGGTACACTTCAAAGGCTGCTGTGATAATCTAATTCTCAATGTTTGTCTATGTTCCTAATGTAAAGCCCTATTGTTCACTGAGCAGGCTGCTGTGGGTTTGATTGTAGAAGAACGTTTGCAGGGCTCACAGTGAATAAACGCCTGACTTTGCATAGCTAATTCCATGATAACCGAATAAGAAGCATCCTTATTAGTAACTAACTTAATAGTTAGCAGTAATAATACAATAGAATATAATAATATTTAATAAAATAAATAGCATATTAAAATGGTTCCTCTTTTTTTTTTTTTTACCATAAATTGCATGTTTAANTATATATGTCTTCAGAAAATGTTGTATGAAATCATTTCAACTGGCATGTAATGTCTAATAAAGCAGTGTTTATGAGGGGAGTGCTGCCTCCCGCTGGTAGAGAATGAATTTGCATATACGTCGCCATAAATAAGGTGCAAGTCAGTAGCTGTGTTTTATTCACAATACAGCAGGCGTCACCCAACAGGTCTGTGTATCACTGCAACACAAACAATCAATAATACAGAGTAAAACTGTAGTATGTATTATGTATTTTGGCTAAATTAAATGTCTGTTATTAATTTAATAAAAGTATAAATCACCCCTGCTGGCATTATGTTGCGTCTTTCATTTTTTATTTTGAGACCACACCCTCCCCTGTCTAATAAACCTTTCATGCAGAGATATGTTGTGTGTGCTGTGCGTGCGTGTCTGTGCAGCCTGCCTTCTATGTGATGAAGAATATTACTGTATGTAATAGTTTTCTATTAGATACAGTAATAGAACTGCATTTAACATTTTTTTTCATTTTAAAAATATCTGCTGCACGTCATGCCTAACAACGCACTTCAGTCTTGATTTCTTCATATACAGCACAGCCTCTCATACCTTATTGCTTACATATATATAAATGCATACGAGACATGTAAATTAATATTAATAATCAAAATGATAATAATAATAATAATAATAATAATAAACCTTTATTTATAATCATAATTACAACTGACTATATTTGTGTGCCATTTTGGCTATTTCTCCCCATTGAATTTGTTGAAGTGTATTCAGGGATTGTCTTCACTGAAGAATAGTTTTATAATGCCTTAAATCATTAGGTTTTGGCACAGAGCTAATGTCTGTCTTTGTCCCTCAGACCTGTAAACGTCCACACGACAGGTTGATAAACATCCCAGCAGTGTCGTAAGTCATTTTCACAGAAGCTGCAAATGTTGCATGAACTGCAAAAATTGCCAACTTACTCTCTGGTGAGTTCTGAGTCAAATTCTGTAACACCCTGTTTAGAAACCCAATAAGATCACAGCAATTTGAGCTCTGGAGCAACAAACAAGGATTACGAGTTCTTTATCTCCAATTTACTCAGCCGTTTTGTCTTTTCTCTGAGATTTTAAAGCAGCGTCCTGAGTTCAATGCCTGTTAAGCTCTATCGACAGCATCCGTGAGGCACCGTCGATTACTACAGAAAGCAATTTGGAATCATCTCCAGCTTGTAAAAACGAGCAAAAATCATGCTATGTGACAAGGCATTGTAATGATAAATTGTTTAAGTAACTTGCACAACTGCATAAATTAAAACAGAATTTAGCAATACAAAAACTCTTTTAACAGTGACCTTGTAAGAATGGTAAAGACAATTATGTTCATGCAATTAAACTAGTGGAGACGACATGCAAGGTGGATGCTGAAGCCGTAAACTGGCTAACTGTATTTTCCAAATTCACCATTTTATATATATATATATCATGTGTTTTAATGTCAATATTTATGAGTTTGTATTTTTCCAGTTTAGCAAACTTATCAGTTTATTAAACCAAAATAGAATTTCGGGGGTATTTTTAATGTATTTGTAGTATACTTGTAGTGTACTTCAAATATATTTTAGTAAATTCATTTTTCACTGGGGTTGTCTTAAGCATGTCCTGTATTTTCAGAAATGATATAAAATAATTATTTCAGAATCAAAATGGACAAAGGAAATGCCAGCATCTTTCAGCACGTCACCACAATGCAAACGTGAACTATCAGACACACAGTAATAGTTCTTTACAGGTTTTTTTTTCATTCCAGTGTGTCACAGATTGCAGCATGCTGTAACACAAGCAAAGCCAGAACCTTCACACCTTACTTCAAAACAGGTCAGGCTGAATATCAAAGCAGTACATTCGCAAATTTTCACACAGAATTTTCAAATAGATGTATAATTTCTGTCAGGATATATCTATCCACATGCATATTCACTCTGATAATTAAGAGTGTGAATGCTGTCTGAGCAGTGTCCCTGAGCTTCATGAGAAATGCAGGAGTTCTGGGACACAGGGATTCATTAGCGGGACATCTCCACACTTCACACCCATCTCGCACCTCCAGCTGTGATTTCTCTTCCAAAAATCAAATGCATCACTGACAAACACAGCCTACTGCTGTCCAGCAGGTGTGAGAAAACCTCCATTTACACTGACAATCAGGAAACTGTAATCTCAAAAAAGCACACTGAGTGAAGGGATGAAATGGTGGGATAAAGATTTTGAAAATGTAAGCAAACATTTTTGTGATTACAAGTGAGAATTACGTGACTATGTGCAAACAACATCACACAAACAATGAAACAGGCTTCCCAAACACTACACCATCTTCCATTGTCCCCATTTTCCTTTCTCAAACAAGTAGTCCAGCCGCAAATGCCGTTTGACTCAGCCAGAAGTCACATATTGCCAGCCATTAAGTGGTAATGTTGCATGGAGTTAAGCTAAAAATGCACTGCATCTATATATACTAAAAAAAAAAAGAGTTGAGCCAACTTAGAATCTTAAGGCAACCAGCTTCAGCAGATTTTTGAGCTTTGTCAACTCGTGTTTTATATGAGCTTTTTTAAGTTGAGAAAATGCAACAATCTGCTGAAGCTGGCTGCCTTAAAATTTTAAGTTGACTCAACTTTTTTTTACAGTGTACATCACAATATAGGAGAAAGTATTTTAGAACATTTGTTAAATTATCTTATATCTTCATGGTCACCTATAATAAGTTATAATATGGCTTTACTCTGCTTTACTTAAATAATAATAAGAAGAAATGTTGCTTTGGCAATGTAAAAAATGTTATAATGAAATTACTGGAATCTGATTCATCTTTTGTCTTAAATAAACATCTATAATATATCACATAAGGATCTTAGTGTATTTGTTGTCTAGAAGCCCCACTGAGCCAAAGAAAATGGAATTGCAGTTGTGTTTTAGTTATATTTTTAATTACAGTCTTGATGAAAGTTTTTTCATTGTCACACAGCACTGCCTTCGGGCAACCTAAACAGCAAAACTGATTATTCTAAGCTACTAACATTCTTAATCTCATTTAAGTCTACAAATAGATTTGACACAACGTATATACTTTTTACCATTTTTTAGCATATTTCAAACATGCTCCTGAAACGCCCAGCACCTATAGTCAATCACTAATTAGTCATTATTTTGAAAAAAAAAAAGTCTTGGTAACATTTGTAAACAGTAGCACTTATGATCACCTTCATAACCACTAGATGGCAGCCTAATATTCCATATACAGTCTCTTACAGGAAGTTTATACTTCAGTGATGGTTTTGTGATAGATTAAAGGGATACTTAAAGGGTAAACACAATAAAGTGTATATAAAGAAAGTTAAATTGCATACAACAGACAATGGTGCAATGCCGATTTTAAGTACATTTGTTATATGATTGTTATATTATACAACAATTTTGTACAATATGGTGCTTGGAAGTATACATTTTCTGCATATAAATGTGTTCATTTTTATTTAGTCGTTTGTGCTTTTTGTTTGTTTGGCCACTGTTTTCAGTTTGAGGGAGGAATCGGTTCCAAAACACCAAACGGCCACAGTGTTTACACTTTACAGGGACCACAATGATTCATAAACATCTTACTTAAAAGCGGACAGACTAAATTTCAGATGGAGAAAGTCTGAAACATTGAAAAATAATGAAAAGTTGGCATCAATTTAGGGATGCTGTCACTGCGTACTTAATATCCTGCGATATTTGAATCGAGTGTACTTACATCAAACTCGTTGAGAGCGGCGGCTAGCTCGCCAATGCCGGCGTGCCCGTGCTTCTCATCGGTGGGTGAAGTGGCCTGGGCAGAGCTGGAGATGCCCCCGATGGCTTCTTGGACCTGTTTGAAGACATAGTCGCGGTTGGCACGTGTAGCAGCCACATCGGGGTGGCGCAGGAAGGCCTGGGAGGCAGTATAGAGCATAGTGGCGTTCTTCTTAAGAGCCCCTCGAGCCGCCGCCATCTCGTCCCTGCACTGAGGGTCCTTCAGCTCCTGGCACACACATACACAAATATCTGCTTCAGACCTGTCACTTTAAGTCCTACTGCACAGAAATAATATACTAATACACATCCGATTTCCTTCCCAAAGGATCTTCAAGTTTCAACAGTTAACACGCAGGGCATTTTTAAAATAACTGTGTCTGTATTTTACCATTGACCATTTAGATGAACTACTACTCTAACCTTACATTTACCTCAAATTAACTGTTGTCATTTGTGTTCATAAAAATATAAAAGCTAAACAAACTAGCAAACCCGTAATATAACGAGTAACTTAAATATGACCATAGTAGAATGAAAATAATACGCAATTCGTGAACAATGTAAATGTATCCGCTTCCCTCCAAAGTGAAGCAAAGAAAAACATTATTTATGCTACTATAGTAAGTGTTACAATATTTTGCGTTCATATTTAGCCTTAACGAAAATTGATGCAAACAGAGTTCCCGCTTTTAACCCACTCAAACAGGTCGACAAGAAATACATGAACATACACACACACACACACACACACACACACACACACACACACACACACACACCTGTTGATCGTATAACACTTCTATCGTGTAACAGTTGTCAATTATTACATTTATTACAACAAATGACTTTCACAGCCACACTCTTTGACCGTTAATATTGCATCACTCGGCTCTTTGAAGAGTAAAGCCCGCCTTTTTTTATCTTGACCTGACAAACGTTATAAAGCCACGACTCACGGACCACCGGGGAAAGACTTCGCGTCCGCTGAGGCAGCGTTGACGACGCGAATAAAATATATTTCTTGCTAGAAAACACTCGAACTCTTCTTCTTTGCCGCCTCTTCCTGATTCGCGTACCTCACGGGGGCGCCAGTGACTTTCTGAATAGTCACAAATCGTTTCTGCAAACCGCGGTCGAAATGCACATTTCCTACGAAAAATCTTGGGAAGTCTGTTTTTTTTTTGTTTTTTTAACGGGTTTCTAAAACGACTGTACTGTAAAGCAGAAGATTTAGAGGACTTATTAACGTATGGGACCCTAAGGGTTCTATTTTTATTATTATTACATTTTAAAATACATTTCAAATTAACTGGTAGTTGCTAAGTAACTATCCTTTCTATAATTGAATAAAAATGGATATGTGGATAAAATGCTGTGAAAACTCATATAAAGTCATAAATCGTCATAATTAAAAAGTTTTAAAAACAAACTAAACAGTGGGGGGTTTTGTTTGTTTAGTGTTTGTTTTGTTTTGCAAATCTAAAAATGCAAAAGTTTCCTGTAAAGGGTAGATTTAGGTGTAGGGCAATACCACATACAGTTTATACAGTATAAAAAAACAGTATGGAGAGTCCTCATAAACCCCAAATACCAAATGTGTGTGTGTGTGTGTGTGTGTGTGTGTGTGTGTGTGTGTGTGTGTGTGTGTGTGCGTGCGTGTGTGTTCGCCTGTTCGGGAAGTTTCAGTGACAGAAGACATTCTGGCCAACATATAGTTCTTGGTTGGTTGCAGTCCATGATTCTGATTGGTCAACAGCATTTTATACAAGTTAAAGCACAAAAATGACTGCTGCACTCAACAGTTTGTTGCATCGGTGTGCAACACCCTTAGCAACAAACACAATCAATATAGCCTAGCATCAAAACTCTTCTATGTATTTCAGCAAAATTAACTGTATTTAAGCGATGAATTTTGCTAGTGTGACCCACCTTTAATTTTGAGGCTCTGCCAACAAAGAAACAATTTCACAATTTCACACTGATGCGTGCATGTGTCTGATTGGAACTATGTTGGCAAATCTGTAGTTTTCCAAGGAAATTTAGCTACTTTCATACCGCTTCTTTGCTACAGCATGCATTTTTGTCAGTCAATTTTAAACCCCTAAAATGTGATTTTAGAGTAATCGATATTTTCTCCTGGAACACAACTGGGCTAGTTTTGAATAGCAATTAGAATGGTTTTATTACACATACCTGGCAACCCTGGAGTGGAAATCCACAATATCCAGAGTGGAAGGAACAGTACTGTATTTATTAAATATTATTTTTAGGTATATATTTTTTTTTATTAGGTATTATTTTCAGGTATGGTACTGTATGTTCATCAGTCTACACTGTAGTGACACTTGCAAGCTCGCGCCATGCTGCAAATCGATCTGTTTTGTTGAGAGACAAGCAGATGTATGTGTTTGAGAAAATATTATAAAAAATAAATGACACAGTGGATGAGAACAGTTCCTGTTCTGTTATTGGAGCTCCATAAAATGATTATCTTCCCA
>NC_056699.1:21338331-21343551 GCF_018831695.1 Puntigrus tetrazona | reverse complement strand
AACAGTACTGTATTTATTAAATATTATTTTTAGGTATATATTTTTTTTTATTAGGTATTATTTTCAGGTATGGTACTGTATGTTCATCAGTCTACACTGTAGTGACACTTGCAAGCTCGCGCCATGCTGCAAATCGATCTGTTTTGTTGAGAGACAAGCAGATGTATGTGTTTGAGAAAATATTATAAAAAATAAATGACACAGTGGATGAGAACAGTTCCTGTTCTGTTATTGGAGCTCCATAAAATGATTATCTTCCCATTTACTGTCACTGTCAGTAGCATTTCAGTTGAAGGATAGAATTTAATCAATTTACTTCAAAAAGTAACATCGATAAAATTTTTGGTCTGTATTGTTTGATAACCACTTTATAAAACCAGTAAGGTACAAGCAGTTGCGCTGTATTGTGAATAAATCACAGCTGAAACGTATACAAAACCACAGCATGGCTTCTTGTACCTTAATTCTTATTGTAATGTAAGGGATGTAAATTTTCAATAATTTCCATAATCGATCATTGTTTAAATGAACTATTAATTAATCGATGAATCGTGGACTTGAATTAAGAATTTGTGACTATAACTTCAATTTTACTATTTTTAAATAATGGGTTTTCTAGGGAAAATTGAATGAAACATGGAAAAGAGCCACAGATTAATATGTGTTNNNNCAATAATTATCTAGTGAAATGATAACAAAACGCGACTTATGTACTTTGTATTGTATCTGTTTTAATGTAGGTTTAAAGTTTGGATCACATTAGTAGTAGTAAATGACTTTCGTGAAAGATCCAGCCCCTTCACCGTCACCCACAGCCGCTTGCGTGTGTTTCGCACGTGTTTCGCACAAAACGAAACTGCCTAATCGACCATCGCTAGCTTTAAATGATCGCATCTCTTATCGACAATTAATCGTCGATTAATCACTAACATCCCTACTTCTTATATTATAAATAGATAACAAATACCTGCTGTCTGCGAGCAGCAACATAGTTGAGTTTGACCATCTCTTTCCCGAACTCCTTGAAGCGATTGGCCAAGTCCTGCTCATTGGTGGCATTCTTCACAGCTTCTAGAGCTTCTTCCACCTGTAAATCAACGCACGCACATAAAAAAAACATCCAACTGTTTAAACAACATCCATAAAATAAAAGGTAGTGGAAAAGTTCCATAAAGCACTTTAACCGATGTGGTTGAGTGACATTTAACTTTTGTAGTGTTTATTATTGGTTCTCCCGGGGCACGTCTAATTCTGACAGTTTTCACTCCCCGTAATGAGACTAGCAAAAGAACAAAAAGATGCTTCGTCCCTTGTGACATCTAAAAGTTTCTCAGCCTCATCCTACACTCTAAAAGCTCTCCTTTCGCAATCATTAAGTTTCACAGATCTTACTTCTCAAATTTGGTTAGTGATTATATAACAGAGANTTAAAAAAAAAAAAAAAAAAGAAAGAAGAAGAAGAATGGTGTTTGTTGCCTTAGCGCCGGCGGGGAACAAAAATGGAAAGAAAACAGAATAGTGCAACTTAAAGCAAAGGATTATGGGTGTGAAAATTAAGGTACAAGAGCAAAAAGCCTACATTCTGCCACTCTGAAAACAGTCTTATCTACACAATAAATATAAATGCAAAATATGGAGCCTAATTGATGACCAGAAGCAAGTGAATCAAGTGAACATTTGAGAATGTTATTTTTGCATTTTAATAGTCTGTTGCGAAGTTATGCCAGGAGGTTGTTGCTTCAGCAATACGCGCTACGCAAATACACAGCAGGAATCCAGATGAAGACAGTTTCTTTGTACTACAAAAAATATAACTTCCTGTGCCCTTGAAATGGGTCTCTTTGGATATCAGCACAAGAGGCTGGACTGGCTTGTTCTGACCCGGTGGACAGTGAAGACCAGAAGCAAACGTGAAGCTTTGAGCACTCAATCAAAACGATGAATTTTCAATGAATTTAAACACTAGGGTGACGTGACTATGTTTGAGGTGGCTAATTGAGAGTAAGGAGGTTTTATGAGACAGTAAACAAATAAAATAAAATAAAAATTATTATTGTTAATTGTAAAATCAAAAATGAGAATAAGAGAAATGAAGAACAAGAAGCGAGCATACGATCTTGAGGTGAGCCAGGAGCCTCATGACATCGGCCATGTCAGCCAGGATGAGGAGGCGAGTGACGGCAGAGAGGAGGGCACGGGCGGCTCGGACCATGGTGCCACGTTTCACAGAGGAGCAGGGGTCATCTGCAAACTCTGAGGAGGCCACGCGCATCGTCTCACCTGCGCAGAGTCACAAAACAAGCAAGAGAAAAGCAAACAACATATGTTTAGAGTTCCACCACACAGCAAATCCCTTGTGCATGTCTAGCATTTTTAATTCGGAACTCACTAAAGCTGCATGGACATGTCAATAGTTTATTAATAGCTGTGCATCTGTTTACCAGTGAAATAAACCGCGAGTACAGGCAAGTTTGCCAAGATCGTTCATTAGTGAAACAGCACACTTCAAAAAAACAGTGTACAGGGGGTTGCTGGTGTCTGGAAACAAAGTCCATTTTTTTTAACCAACTTTTTTAGAACTTTAACCACAAAAGTAGAAATAAATATGCATAATATAAAGTCTAGAGTAAAAAAAAAAGCTGTTTGTAAATTACAGCACGGGAGCTTCTTACTACCCTTTCGTATTTCAAAAGTAGCACTTTTTATGTATTTATGTGTTATACTTAAGAGAGAAAAGCTTGATTCAGACTGTCAGAAAGTCACCGTGGCATGCTTGCTGAAGAAAAAATGAGCAATTTGTCTCAAGGTTCATTGACAGAATCTATTAATGACCCTACAGTAAGTGGACTCCCACCTTCCATCTGAACGGGAGCCGCAGGCAGGACCGAGTTGATTAATGAAAGCTTACAAAAAGCCAGGCTGAGACATTAGCAAATGTCATTGAATCTGAGAATGATATAAAGAGAAGAAAGATTGTGGCGAACTGATTTCACAGAGGGAAAGAGAGAATATTTGTTTTTAAGCCTGTGCCGGCTGTGTGTGTGGGTGAACACTTGCGTGCGCGCAATAAATATGGCTGTACTTTAGTGTATGTGCGTGTTCTGCTGTTTCTCTCACACGGTGAACTGAAACGACAGAATGCCAGCTATTCTTAACAGAGCCTCGCTGCTGCCCCTCCACTTCCAGGGGAAATGTCAGCACTGTCCTCTGGCTCTGCTCATTGTTGTGGCAGCTCTACCTTCACAGATTACCACAGAAGGTTATAATCTTATTTCCATCCTATCTCTTTTTTTGTCCCCAATATAATTTAGCCAAGTCAAAATAACAGACACATTCGGAAACATTCTCATCCAAGCTATGCGAAACAATCCCAATTTTTGCAATGATGTTCGGTCACGCTAATGGCATAGAAATCAAAAGCTAAACTCTGTTTTAAAAAGCACCAGACGGAAATATCAAATCCAGTGACCTAGAATAAATGAAAGTGAGTGTTAGAGAAAACCAAGTCAATATTTAATGAGTACAATGCTTATTTCTCAGGAGAAACTAATTCATAAGTTTAAAAAAGCATTTATACATTGAACTAAATTCCTTCACCTCACTCTCAGAAAACATTTCTACCAACTACTGAGCAGATAGGACTGTGTGGTATCAAGGGCAGAGAATTCATCTATGCTGACTTAAATAAACCAGATGGAGTAGACATCATCTTTGTAGACACAATGTTGACAGCCTGCCTACTTCCAGATGCTGCCTGATAAGAGAGAATTTGAAGGTTTTAGAGACACACACACACACACACACACACACACACACACACACACACACCTGTACTCTGTAAAGAGAAGTACTGCAGGTAGAAAAAAGTTCTCTTTTGATGAGAGAGAATGTGAAAGAGGTTAATGTTTTCCTATTATTTATATGAACAATAATTACTTTATTCAAATTTATTCATTTATTAAATGAAGAGAAACCACAATTTTTTACTCTGCAGTGTATCGTTTAGATTATCGTTCACTTGACCTTCTGAAACGCTAAGATGAATATAGTAAATTATATTATTCAATCATGTGGACAGGACAAAAATGCACTTACATTTCTCTTAAAAGTCTTAATATGCAATTTTAAGGAGGGTGATGAGCAGCTAACAAAATTCAAAAACCACGATTTCATAGATCTGTTGTGCCTGCTTGTTTAGTCTTACAGTTACTAACAGTAGCTTTAGAAGTAAAAGGATCCTGACAATTTAATCACCCTGGTGTCATCCAAGATGTTTGTGTGTTTATTTCTTTAGTTAAAAAGAAATTTTTGGTTTTAAGGTTTTTGAAGGAAACATTTCAGGATTTTTCTCTATATAGCGGACTTTAACAGGGAACAGTAAGTTAAAGATCCAAAATGCAGGTTCAATGCAGTTTCAAAGGGCTGTAAAAGTCAAGCACAGTTAGTTCTTGGTCTGTGCGCTTTGATTTAAACAGGTAAGATAGGAGAGAAAAAACAACAAGACGAGGTTAAAAAGATTTGAGGTTAAAAAGTATACACTTTTTTATAAAATGTGATTTTTTTTTGCTAGATAAGGGCCTAATTTCGTTGGTGAGATCGTGTAGAGCTCTTCGAAGCTGCACTGAAACCAGAATTTGGACCTTCATCCCACCGACCAGAAAGCCAAGTCTACTATATGGAGAAAAATCCAGGAATGTTTTTGACGGAAGTAAGAAAGGCGTGAATATACTGGATGACATAAGGATGAGTAAATTATCACCAAATTCATTTCTATTCTGAAAGTGAACTAATCTTTTAGTCATCTTTTGTTTAAAAGTTTTACTAAGTCATTTTTCATTGTCATTAAATGAATCGATCAATAACTGTGGGACACAAATGACAATTACATCAAAAAGGTTATCTTCTACTTTGTATTTTCTTTGTCCTTTAACCCTTGTTTCAAAGTGAGTAACAGACGGTCAGCCTTGGGAGGGGTAAGTCATTCGGACCATTATGTCCAACCTGTGTTCATTAACCTCATCCCAGTTAAAGGTCAGCTTGCTAATGGTCCGCACAGAGTATTTTAACACACTTCATTCAGCCCCTGCAGCTGGGGCTTGGCTCAGTCTCCATCTGTCAGTGCTGCAGTCCCTTTCCTGCAGTACCTGAGAATACTTGTGTATTTTCACCAAGAATTGCTCTAAAAACTCAGTGAACAGAGATATCGCACTGCAGACCTGG
>NC_056699.1:21332862-21338325 GCF_018831695.1 Puntigrus tetrazona | reverse complement strand
AAAAAATAAATAAATAACGAGTAATATAATATTAGAATTGTAGTATTACATTTCCATGATTTTTAAAGGCCTGGAAATACTTTTTTTAGTTTTACTGTTAAAAAAAAATTACGGTCCTCAAACACTGATTTTCTTCTTTGTTTTCCTTTGAATTACTTCATATTTAAAGTTCCAGACAGAGACAGAGAACCACCCCAGACTCCCATTAATATTATATTAGCAAGTAATTTAATCTACCACCAAACTAAACAAATTAAATAAAGATTTGACATTCATTACCTCATCAAAGTGTCCTCAAAATAAACCACAAAAAGAGAAAACAGATTATTATTAATTAAATACAATGACAGCTAATACATTTCAGCTTTTTGGGGTTTAAAAGTGTCTTTTTTTCACTTCTCCGCAACCTCATAATTGCTCTTCGGCTGTGTTTATGGGATGATGAATGCTCTGTGAAACACCATCAATAATTGTTTGCCATTTTCATAGAGGTAATTTGGCTGAGCAAACACTAACTTCAGTCCAAACCAATGAGCATGCAAGTGCTGGAAAGGGACACAGTGTGTTTTGGATTGATCATAAAAGAAGAAAAAGGAGAGAAAACTTAGTAAGAGAGAGAGAGAGAGAGACATGGAGAAAGAGAGTGTAATGTGCTGCCAGATAAGGGCTGTATGTAATAGGCAGGACTTAGAAAAAGAAAACTTTAGCTTAGCTGTCTGCAAACGGCAGAACACAGACTAAAAGCCCACAGCCCTTAGCAAATTGGCACATTAATGTCTTTTAGGGTCAGATAATGTGACAGATAATGCGTCTCATTGGTTCCCAAATGACCCTAAAAGTCTTCTTTACTCTCTAGAAGCCAAACGTGACTAATAGACAGTTTGGTCCACTATGCCACACACTGGTGTAAAAGAAAAATGAAAATCCTTAATATATGTTTGGATGCATTTTGTTTGGGACAGTACTTGAGGGTGATAACAAGCTGCTCACCTTGTTTGCGAACGTCCTCTACAGCTGCGATAAGCTCCTCCTTCAGGTCCTGGCTGTCCTTAGCAATCTGCTCGCCCTTTTCTAGGAAGTTCTGCGTCGCCTGCTCCACGGACACAGCCAGCACGTGAGCTTTCTTGGAGCGTCCCTTTTTCTTACTGGATGGACCTTTGTTACTGGTGTTGACCAGAGTGGTCACCTGTGTATGAAAAGAGTCATAGATGAAGATGAATTGTTCAAAAGACATTTTTTTTAATCACATTTTCACTGAGCAGAATATATAAAGCAAATCTGGCAACTTAGGTCAATTGGCAGATTTAATGAAAATAAGTGATGAACACAAGCATGATCAAGTTTGTTTATTTCTAAACCAGTGGGTCGGAAAAACTGCTGGGTTTGTTTGTTGCTTCCAGAATTATGAACAGGTAAGGGGCCGCTCACAACAATCGAAGACATCCAGTTTATGCATATAGCCCAATAATTAAAAAATGCAGTTGCAAACTCAAATTTCAAATTTCCTTTTATTAAACATGCATTTAGACAGGGTGAAATAGCATTGTCTATCTACTTTGACAGAAGAGATTATTTTCATTGCAGACATTTCAGGCAATTTGCCACATTTGTCTACACGATTAGATCTACACATTCCTAATAAAGACTGCGCTGTTAAGAAACATTTTATGTGATGTATAGTGACTCATTCAATAGTCAAGCTTTAAGCTCTCAAAGGACCTATAAAACAGTGCTGGTTTTCACTTTCTGCTGCAGGGCTCTGCTGGGACTGTTCTCCCAAGGTAATGTATTTTCAAGGACACCCACGCTAAGTAATTACCATAGTACAACAAAGGACTAACTCAAGTTCCTTGTCCAAACTCGGCCTATACAGCTGATAAAGCTTAAGACCCCATTTGCCTGAACATTCATCACAGTTATTCCCAAAGCTGATGCACAGAATAACACTGGATAACATTAAGAGTGGGTTAATCAAAACAAAGAATGGCTGACTTTTAGAAGAGAACACAGAAAGTGATCTTAAGTAAATTCAGCGACACTGACATTGAGATAAAGACTAAAATGATTTTGCAAGGAAAAGCTAATGTTAGGCATAACAGTTGATACCGCCGGCAAATGTTGCATTACGCTTCATTACAGGAACGAGAGAAATGGCATTCAATCTAACACTCTCCACTTAACAGAGTTCAGAAAGTTCAGATGATACATTAGGGATAAATGTACAGTCAAGGCTATCATTATCAGAAAGCAAACTCCAGCAAGACCTTGGTGTGAATAAAAGATTAAAAGAGTATGGTAAGAAACTATGGCAGCTATGTTGGGAATCATTTGCATTTGCAGAACGCTGCTATTGACCAATCAGACTCAAGTATTTCACAAGGTTGCGCATGCAAAAACCATGGTATATTAACACTATAATCCTCACTGTGATATTTGTTAGGGCTGTCATAGCAGTTTTTTTTTTTTACTGAATGAATTGCGATTTTGAATGAATCAAGTGAGTCAATGATTAATAGACCAATTCATTAAGACAGTCGCTTGCTTCATTCATGTATTAATGAATGATTGATTGACTGACTGATTGACTGACTGACTGACTAGACTACAAATCTGACACGGTTTAACAAAAATCATAAATATTTGTTCATTAATGAAATGATTTGACTAGTCAGCTATGAAAAAAAAAGTACAAATAATGAATAAATGAAGCTATGATGTTTTTTATGGTCTAGACAGCCCCGTATAAAGTCAGAATATTCTTCACAAATTCACTTTTTGTGCAAAAATAAATAAAATACATGCAAAAGTACAGATTTGAAACAACCGATAACTATTCAATAATGGCAGAATAGCAAATAACGAAATATTATATCTGGGTAAATCTTCAAATCCTGCTGCATCAGATTCAAAACCTACTGAACAATTCTGTTTTACAGTAAAGGGGTTCAGTGCTCCAGTGAGGGAATTCCCTGACACTAGTATCACTCATAACCACACAATCAATCCCCAACGAGACTTACCTCCTCTTGAATAACACTGTCAGTGTCAATAACAGTGTCAACAAGACCAATGGAGCACTAACATTTATAAATGAACCCCAGATCTGGTATTTTCTGTTCTATAACAATGTGAGAACAATAAAACACCACAACACTCCCACTACAGTCATTTCATAAGGACAGCGGGGAAGTTTTTAATAGTATTATGGCAACAAAAGTGTAAAAAATGGTAGCAATAGAAAGACAGTCAAGATTGGATTTCTGTGTCAACACCACCTACTTCTTTGTTCTATAACATATGGACAAGAAGCCATCTTTCTAAGCCCATGCAGGGTATTGATTTAGCTGGCTTTGTTAATCATTATCATGATCTGGTCAATACTGACCATGAAAGCTGAAAGTGAACGATGTTAGTTCACTGATCACTTCAATTTCGCTTTTCTGTTTTACACATAACATTCTATGTAAGGCTTTAACTACTGGTCGCTTGAAGGTTCAAGGTTGTTTACTGGTTATACCAGCTGAGTCCATATCAAAGCATAAAATAACGCTGCATGTTTTAAGGAACTGCAGGAGACCTTTGAATCAGTCTTGCCTTGTCATGGACCGTGTGCTTTTAAGCTTTAAGATTTTTACCTTTTCCCATCATTTTATGCTTGATATTTCATTCCATCAACACTGACATGTCAAAAGACCCTTTCATCACTTGTAAAAACATAATTTGTGTTAACGATTGAGCCAAGCTGGAAAAATTCACAGAAGTTGTTATGAGCCCCCAGAAGGAAGTGATATTATTATCTATAATAAGAAGCATTCCACTTTTCTTTTCTTTCTTTTTTTTTACTTTTTTGCATGAAACTTAGCCAGGTTTTAAGATATAATATTTAAGAGTCAGACAGACAGAGTCGCATATTGATTCAAATGTTATCACAATTGCACCTCATGCAAAGTCCTCCAAGTCCATCTGACAAGTCTGGTCTAATTGGAGACACACTCCACTCCTGGAGTTTTATAGGCAGACAGAGACTGGGTTTCCATGGAGACTCCCACAGTTCTGTCAAAGTTATCAACAAAAGGTCCAGGTAAAAAGTAAAAAAAAAAAAAAAGTTGCAGTGTCACATCATATTTCACAGTTGATATGGTAAAAGTAAAAAAAAATCAGTAACCAAAAAATGCTAAACAAATCAAAACAACTTGATTTTACTTAATAAACTTGCAAGCTTATTTATTTAGTTAGTTAGTTATATAGCTAAAACATATTTAATTAAGGATTATAATAGTTAAAGTAAAATGTATTAAAACTGATTTTTGTAATAATATTTTATATATTTTTTTATATTCTCTACAATCATAAGATATCTCACATGGGTGCTCTCTACAACTTTGAAGTGACTATAAATGATGGACAATTTGGCTGGAAGTGCCGTGGGAAAGCTCATTATTTGCCCATGAAGATTCCTAAGACTGTGTTTCAGGTGTCCATGCCAAAATGATCATGGTTACTAACAGCAAAGGATGTCAAGTGGAAGAAAAGACGCCATCTATCAGACAAAAGTGTGAGTTCCCCCTGTGCTGGAACTTAAAAAGAAAGCTCTGCTTCTACCAGCCAAGTCACAATCCTTTCATGGTGTCAGAAAACACAGAGGGTGGCAGTGATCCTGGGGGGGCCTAAAAAAGAGGAGTCTTGAGAAACCTAATTGAAACCCCCAACCTAAAATGATAAATGAAGCGGCACAGCCACTGCACCTAATTCTGATTTCAAAGAAGTGTTGGTGGCGATTTTGTTTGCTTAATGCAAGTCCTGATTTTGACAAGTCTGATGTGTCCCTAGGTCAACCTGTTTTTGGTCCTGGGACAAAATTTTATTAAAAAATGTAGTCTTAACTATATCTCTACACCTAAACTTACTTTAGATTTAATGATAGATGAATGACACTGATGTACAAGCACCAAACACTGTTTGTAAGCCAAAAGTTAACAAACACTAAAAAGTGGTTCTTCACATCTAATTGGCTAATCACAATGTTGTCCCACGGTCAACAAAGATGTCGCACTTGGAAAAAGGCGCTTAACAATGCATGACAGCACCAAAAGAATATAATATTTACAGTGTCAGACCATTTTCTTGGAAAAAAATCAGTAGGAAAAAAATTAAATAATAAAGAAGAGTGCACACATCTATTTTTTTTTACAATCTACAATCAAAAGCCTTTTTCCATATAAAAACTGTTAGTAAAAAAAGTATTAGCCTTTTCTGTTGCACTATTATTCCATAAAGAATATCATATTAGGCCTCATAAGGATAAATCATGTTGTTTTGCCAGAGTGTGAAAGCTCAATAGCAAAGCCAAGTTAGAATTGAGTATCACATTACAATACTTGACCTGCAATAAGTGCATTGGAAAAAACTGAAGCAAGTCATTAAAAATGGCCTCTTTGAAAGTCACATTAACCTTCAGACAAA
>NC_056699.1:21325697-21332820 GCF_018831695.1 Puntigrus tetrazona | reverse complement strand
GGGGGGGGTTGACCTTACCGAATAGTTCTATATGCACAATGCGTGGGAGGGAGAGTATTTTAATTAATCAGGCAAGATTCATTTCGCTTGCAGCTTTGTGCTATTATTAAACTCCAATAAAAGTTTATCTTAACACATTTTGTGCAGGACATGCTGCAAAGTTTCTCTGTCCTGTGCACCGGACCTAGTCTGGGTACACAGTAAAAGATTTTTTTTTTAAGATTTTCAAAACATGAGAGACCACAAACGTGAGGACAAAAACCCTAGCTTTCACCGTTTTGCTCCAATAGTGTGCTGTGTGCCTCAATGTGGCAAGACCACCACATACAAACAAATTTCCATCCAGACCGTGAATGTGGAAAATCTCGCAAGATCTCTCAAGACTTGAGAACAAATATGTTTTCCTGGACACATTAAATAAACACACTGTTGCCACAAATCAACAAGCTGATCCTAAATCTCTGCTGTCCCAATCCTTTTGTGCTTCGCCGTGACTGTGTTTGTTATTATGCTTCGGTCTTCTGTCAGCTCGCTTTCTGATTGGATATTGTTTCGTTTCACGTTATAATCTTACTCATGTTTGTTCTCGGGGATCCAGCTACACATCAGGATTTCCGATCGTAAATATTCGACGTGTTTCATATTTACGATTCGTGATCGGGAGCGTCTCCGACGTTCTACCGAGCAGATTACCTAGGATTATCGCAAGGGTGGAAATTGGCTCAAAATCGGCCCGCTTATCTTGTGTACCCGGCCTAACTTGAATGTTTTTAGCATCTTTTCAGCCATTGTTTTGAAATGTGACGGTTCTGCTTCATTTAGTAGATTTAAAGTTGCATTTAGCACATTTGAATTGTTCTTTGACAGCTCAGTTAGACAACTGACCACAGAGTAATTTAGCACTATGAGAATTTAGTCACTAATTATAGATCTCAATAGATGTCAGACGTCGTGCCACTCATGGCAGGGACATTCTCCTACAGCGAAAACGAGAAAAAGGAAAAAATGCTGACAGAAGAAAGGGAGGGAAGCCCTGTGGGATGAGAAGTCGGAAGGATAGAATGGGGACACATGTGCTTGAGCTGTCCCGAGGTCCAATTTGAGAGACATCATGCTGAGCTGAAGCAGGTGGCCTGGAGAAAAGACTGACAGCTCAGTGTAAAAGCACCTGCCTAACCATGCACTGAGATCTAACGCTTAGTCGGGTTCGCTTTAACCTGCGAAACCTTGCTCGCGGCCGGGCCGGAGACACAATGAGTTATTTCACTTCAGTAAACCAAAGAAATAAACATTCCTTTATTTAAAACAACTGGTTAGTGTAGCGGAACGGGGAACCGCTGAGGGTCTGGGCGTGATAAAACTGTCAACGGCATATTAAAGGCCCCTAGCGTGGTAAGTGACCTGAAAACTTTAAATGAGGTCCAATAAAAGCCACAGTCCATCTCAAATACATCACTAGCTACCGGTGCTGACCTTTCCCCACGCTCCACAGCCTTCTACGGTTGTGTTTTATCAGTAATCAATAATACTAAATGTTCCACAAGTGATCTCCTTGGCTCAGAGGGCCCACCAGTGAATCCAGCCACGTATAATTAAAGGACACCACAGCTCGGATTTCTGCCTGCTGTTCTCTATGACTACTGCTCAGGCCTAGGGACAACCTAATGCTTTAATATGAACTGAAGCTTTGACCACAATGTTTTTTTAACTGCAGAGGGGAAGTAGGTAGCGCTCGGGATTTGGCAAAAAAAAATAAAAAATTCAACTTCAGTATGACAGACATCTAAAAGTCATACTGCTGCTGCCTCGACATCAATTCTAGATATCATTCTCGTTCTTGTATTTGCATTATATTGCCAAATTCACTTCAAAAGTGACACAGATTTTGATACTAAGGTGGGTTGGACAGGCAAAATTTTGCATGGTTTTAATGCACCATTGTATCTTAATTTTGAACTAGAATAGAGCATCCTTATCTTGTTTGTGTAAAGATGCTTTATGTGGACATAGTTAAAATAGTATTATTATTACTTATTCATATATAGTTTTGGAACCATGTCAACCTAAATACAACATTACTATAAAATATACACTAATAATACTGATACTAATTTTACTTTACTATTTAATTTGATTGTTTTTAACATAAGAAATATAACTGTGAACCAAACTATAGAGAGAAAATAAATCATACTCAAACCACCTCCTGTGTTTATATACAGCAAACTCGATCATACAGATTAAATGTATATACATATATGTACATAATTACTGGCAATAGTATTTTTTTTTCATTGAAACAGCATTGTAAACATATTATATAATTTTTTGGCTTTAGAAAATTTTTTAATAAGCCATCTTCCAAAGCAGCACTGGCCTCTGGGTTACCTACAGTAAGAATGTATTTAAGTCAACATCTTATGCATTGTTCATGAGGAAGCCGCCAATTCTAAGTGAAGGCCATCAGGTTTTCTCATGAGGATGGAGGAGAAAAATTTCATACATTATCTTATCAGCTGGATCTCAGTGTTGCATTTCCTTTCCACCTTATCAATTCTTTGTGTTGAGAATCCATTTTCAGAGGGATTTCCATTCAAGAATTCCATTCAGAGAGAGCGAAAATGACATTGCCTGAATCACTAGCACGAGGACAAACAATAAATATCATTCCTGATTGAAAAGCAGTGTGAGTGAGCGCTCCACCACTAAAACAATACAGCCTCCCTGAGCAGCTCTGACCCGAGGTGAAGGTCAAAGATACTCTCACAGAGGGAGTGGAGCCCTGCCAAAAGAGGCTGGAGAGAAAATCCTTTGTTTCTTCTCACCCACCGGATTTAGTCAGAATACGTTATCTCCTCAGAGAGAAGCAGACAAAGCGGATGCCAAGTGCAAGCGAGCACACTCACGGCATGTGCCAAAACTGCATTCAAATTAAGACATGGAGACCAACTGATGACTACAGTCACACTTTTTACCAGCTTCAATCACTTTCAATTACACTGTCCAAGTCCCAAATCAAGCAACACAAAGAACAGAAACAAAGCTGCATGAACTACCATTCAGAAGTTTGATGTTTGTGAGATTGTTTTATTATATATATATTTTTAAAGAATGCTTTTACTCAGCATGAATGCGTTAAATTAGTCAAAAGTGACACTCATGACATTTACATTGTTGCAAATAAGCTATTTAAAATGAACAAAATTCTTTTGAACTTTGTATTCATCATCATTTGTATTCATCTTGAAAAAATGTATTATGTGTTAAATGTAGTAATAATATGTATGATTTATTAAGCACCAAATCAGCATATTAGAATGCTTTCTGAAGGATCATGTGACACTGAAGAATGGAGTAATGATAAAGTTTTTACAGCATATTTGCATAAATCGAACGTTATATTCATATACTGGGCGATCAAAAATACTTTTTAGACTAGTAGCGACTTGACTAGACAAAGAAAAGCTGCCTTTGATATTATTAGTTATCATCATTTTGCCTTGACAATGCAGCCTTGTTCACATCAACAGAAAAGCTGTTGCAATGCGAAAACATTTTGTTCTTCAGAACAGTGCGCAAGTCATTTAGATTTTTTCATTGTCTGCAGAAGACGGTCTTGATAATCCTCGGCTGACATTTTCATCCTGCGTGTTCACGCCCACATTCCTTGACAAAGCCTTCCTCAAACAGACAGGTTGCTTGAGCATTTTTGGTTGATGCAAAGATGACCAGACAGACTCTGCAACTGCAGCAGTATTAGTGAGCGCTTTGAGCTTAGACTACATAAGAAGCGCTGGCTGGCAGATGACTCAGCGTGTCACACGGGCCTCGACGGAATTATGAGGCGGTGATGCTGTGGCCACACGTCAATTCCGTGTTAGTCACAGTCAAGGGCTTTAAAAGAGCAAGGGCGCTCGGAAGCCTCTTACCCCTGTCGCCCGTCCTTCTTTCATGTTTGCGGCATGGCGAAGTGAGATTTCTGCCTTCACCCCCCCCCCACCCCCACGTGTTTTCTCACTCTGTGCTTGCCGATGGGGGCCCGGAGTTGATTCATTCATATTCAACGAGCCAAAAGCAAAAGTATTAAAATAAACACAGCAAACTGACACGTAGAAGCGGGTGCGTGGCGGGGGCGGATAACACATTGATCCTTTTAATTTCCCTGATCGTCTTGATCGCTAGCGAGTCGGAGGGAAGTTCTTCATGATTGCATCAATATTTTTCTCATCCCAAACACCCAGAGCTGTTGTAACTGTGATTGTGCAGCGATTTGAGAATTGGTTTTTGCAAACCGTAATTAGAACATGATCCATCACAGCTGAGATCTGAAGCAAGAAGTCTTTTATTGTGGGAAAAAAGACAATTTTTTTATTTATTTAGTATTAAGCAGGCAAGATTACGCAACATGCTGCAAGATTTGCACTACGAAAAAGAGGAATTTAAATAAATTAGCTCTAAAATTATTTAAGAAAAACAAACAAATTCCCCCTTTAGCATACTGGCTTAACCCAGATTAGTCTACCTTAATCTAAATTAACAAAAAGATTAGGAGAAGTAAAAAAAAAGGTATAATTGCATCAAAAGTGGTTTCCATAAAAAGGCAGCGCTTCCATTAAAAAAAATATATTGCATGTTAAAGTTTGGAATAACTATGACTACATTTTCAAGGAGTCTGTTGGACTTACTGCATTGCCCCTTTTTTATAAATACAGTAAAACAATATTACTGCAATTTCATTTCTGGATGACAAAACTGAATTTTCAGCTGCAGCCTACAGTCTTCGGTGCATGCATTTTTCTTAAAAATATTTACAGTATCCATTTATTTATTTATTGTGGAAAAGATGATACCCTATGGCAGAACCTGATTTTGCTGAGTGTGAAAAGAATTTTGCATCTTTGCTGACCCTGGGACAACACTGTGATTAACCAGATTTTAAGAACCGGTTTATGGTTTTTTTGTGAAGTTTAGGTTTATAGTCAGCGTTCGGTGCTCGTACAACGGTATCATTTATCTTGACATTTCTATAAATCAAAGAACAAAATATTCAATGCGAAAGAAATGAAATCATGGTTTAAAAAAAAGACAAAAAACATTTAAGTAGAACATTAAGTAGAACACTGATAATACCATTGTTAATAATTGAGTATCAATAATAATCAGTACCAAGTATTAAAAATCTTTCTAAGGAATAATATGACACTGCAATGGGATTAATAGCAGTTTTCAAGGAATATTTTTTTAATGTATTTAAAAAAGAAAAACATTTAAGAATCGTAATAATATTTATAATAATAATTCAATTCTAATAATATTTGACAATATTAATGTTTCACAAAGCTATCGTATGAACTGAGCATTCGTTACCAAACTAACTCATATCACAGAGATAACACTGAATAATAATTTTCTGTTTTTTTTTTTTTTCCTGTGAGAGGCTGCAACTGAACTCCTGTTAGCATCTCATCTACCAAACTCCTCCAGTAACTGTTTGTGCAGAGGACAATGAGAGAGGAAGGTGAAAACTACACATTGAAGAAATACGGAAAATCCAAAGTGAGACATTGCAGCTTTGTTCCATTTTTAAACTGAATACATAGTGCAAAGTAGTTCACTAAAAGTTCAATGCTTGAACGCATTCAGCTTAAACTTCGCTCACATTTGTCAATGAAAAACCAGTTTAACATTATAATACTGTAAACCTGAATATTAAACAACCGAATTAATCTTTCTGAAGAACAAACAATTCAATCATGTAGGACTTTTAACATTAAAATGTCTTACCAAAAAAGTCGATTTTCAGCCTTTTTTCGACTACTATTTCATAAAACATTAGAAAGTTATAGTTATCAATACAGTTATCGTGCCAATAAAGCACAAAAACACTCTGAGAACTAACGACATTGTTCTTTAATTTGACACAAACATAAACATTCTGTGGATTCTCAAAACAGTTCAGTGAAGATATCTGTCAACCAATGAAAGCTCCTGTTTGAGAACAATGAATTTGTGAGCTGTTGCTTCCCACTAAACATTCCTGATGAGTCAGTGAGCTATAGTGCGAGCCATGTTTAGTGTAATGTGCTGTCTGAATGAAGTGAATCAACTGAAATGATGTCTAAGTGCCCACAGTGAGAGACACCTGCAGTCAGTGCGCCTCAGGGAATGTATTCAACGTGTCAGGGTCGATGACAATACAAGACACGCGTCAACACGCTTATATTTCGCATCTGCAGACTGAAAGACGGATCATCTGTTACAGATGATGTATTTAAACAACCTTGTCTTGAGAAAGTCAACCACTTATATTAAATAATAACCGCGTTCCTTCTGCGAGCTGCTCTGAACAAAAGCTTGAGCTTGAGAAAGTTCCCGTCAATGTAATTCTACTGGAAGGGTTAACAAGATGCTTACATAAGGCATTGGCTGGTAGAATGAACTCAGGCGAGCACAAAAACCATGAACAGGCTCGAGTTAATCTGTTTATTGAAATTGGCGTGCCTACAAGGCCGTGTGACACGCAAGCTTTCAGAAAATTTAACGCCACTGTCAACCCAAAATTAACATGCCACGCGCTGCCTTAGTAAATGCACTAAGTGCACAGAAAATGGATACGGAGAAACACTGAATCAAAGAGTCACACATATGGTCAGAAAAGCACATTAAGTAACTCTGTGCACAAGGATCACGGGGAAACAAGGTCTGGTGACTTCATTTGTGGAGATCGCTACATGCTTTTAGCATTACTGTACATGATAAGCATCCATCAAATGCAGTATGCATGCATTGGGCTCTGGTCTTAAATCTGTCTCTACATTAATTTTTTTTCTTTATTTGAGTGTAAAATGGATTGCTCTCATTTATGTATGTTGACATATATATAATGTATGCTTTATTTGTCATATTTTGATAATTAATCTAACTAAATTAACCTAATTTATTTGACACATTTATGCACCAAAACATTCTCTTTAGAAAGTGTTAAAAGTTACAAAATGTTATATTCTTAAAATAATAAGCTTTTGTATGTCACTGATATCTTTAACTATAGTATTTCAAATTTCATGTCTTTTTTAAAGAACTCTAACTGTGAAGACATACAGTAAAAAAATTTAAAAAATAA
>NC_056699.1:21320851-21325597 GCF_018831695.1 Puntigrus tetrazona | reverse complement strand
TTTTATGGCATCAAAAATTTTGATATCATAAAGACCTTATTTAAAGCTAAAATGTCAACATATTTTGACTAACATTAATGGGGAAGCGGCTCAGCATACGACGCATTACCCTTGTTTCACGCAGCTCAGATCAAAACGAATGTGGTAGAAGGTATTCAAGTCCTTTCCTCAGCTTTGACCTTAAATCAGTACTCATCTATCTCACAGTCCTTATCGACTTTAACCTGTCTCAAGGAGACAGGCTCATTTCACAGAATACTCTGTTAAGGTGCCACTCCAATAAACACCCACATAGGTGTGTGCACACACTCGCCCAAGGATTCAATATCCCTTCGCTTTTGTCCTTGATAGGAAACAAACCGAATTGACACTCAGTTTGACAATAACCAAACTTACCACGTCTCATCATGCTACAGCGGAAGTCTTAAATATCTTTTCCTTGGAAATGAAAGACAAATCAGCGTGTTGAATATAGAATAGCAGCAAGGTTTGAATAACGTTAGTAGGTGTTCGTCTCCATCTGAGACGTGTCCCTTACAATTGTCTATTTGCACAAATACATTTCGCTCCAGCTTTGTTGTTAGAGAATTGTTCGCAACGTAAACTGTCCCCGTTCGACCTCAATACCTGGTGTATTTCAGCAGACGCTCCCGAGATCATAAGAGAGTAAGTGAGCGGAGAAGACTTGTTTTGAGTCGGGCTGCCATCTAAGCCAGTTCCAAATAAAGTATTAACTCTGTGTTAAGAATCCATTAGCATTCCCATGATTCCCTGTGCCATATGCCTCCATTATGTGACAGAACAATGGGAAAGCTGAGGCGAACAACTTTGGGGAGTTGTCACATTGTGCTGAGGAGTGTGTGAGAGAGAGAAACAATGAGGGAAAGAAAGGGAGTGTGCGGCAAAGGGTCGAGAGATGAAGGCTGAGCGCTAAACTCCACAAAAGCTGTAAATTGGCCATATCAATCAGTCTCTCACCCGGAGAGCAAATGTTTTTCCTCGCTTGTTTATTTGAAATCAAACTCTTTCTTCCACAGGCTGCTTCTTATGCTCTGAGCTATTACATGCTTCCTGTACAACATTTTGCAGGAGGAAAGGCTGAAAAGCATTTTTACTTGTCATCGCAGTAAATCGAGTGATATCTAGGGCCCTATGATTTCTGAGATGCTAAAACCTTGACAGAATTGCAGGATCCAAATGGAATTCAATGTAAAACGCTGAATATAATGGAATTTGGCCAAATTTGCATTAATAAATCAAAAAAGAAGGCTGTACACTTCATTGAATCTCATAATAGATTAGTGTCTGGAAATATTCTGCTTCATTAGGATGTGAACACATAAACCTCATCTCTTATACTTTGAGAGTCAATTCACAACTGATTTGATAAAACTATTGTCAGATACACGAGAAAAGGTTTTCACTACAACCTAAGAAATGAAACATTTGGTTTAATTTAAAGAAAACATGACTTAGTACTAAAAGTAATAATAGCAATAATACACTTTATTAAAACATTACATCGGAAGGAGTATCACAATTTTTCATCCATGTTTTGATTTAAATGGCAACCTATAATAAATTTATATTTAGCCAGATAACATGGGTATTCCTAAATTTCAAAAATCAATCATGACTCTGAATAACAATATATAAAAAACTAATCATAACTAATTATATAAAACATGTCCACCTGAGTCAACTCTTTTGTTGTTGGACCTTCATGATCCCAACGTAACTGGTATTGGCCATTAACACCCTGATTATAAATAGCTCTGAAAGTTCAGAAACCTTCAGGCAATTCCATTTAAGAGCTGTCCCCTTTTTGATATAATAGTGAAACAGACTGTTGGCCTTATACCTCATGTCTCCAGCCTAGCTTTAAAAATTCAGCTTCAGGGTATTGTGATCTAGACAACTGGACTGTTTGTCCTCAGAACTGTGTATGGTAAATGGCATCTCTGTGAGAAGGTCCAGGTACATTTTCATCAGATCAAAGCATGCTTGAGTGCGTACAAAAAAGAAAACAAAAGGCTGATTCCTAGGAAAAGATGCTAATTGTCGAGGGATATTATAATCTCGAAAATAACATTTAACCGAAGTGGTTGAAACAAGATGATTACGGCACATGTTTGTCATTCACAAAACTTTACAGTCTGTGTGTGACCTAAGAGTCATGATTGCCATTTTAACAGGAGGGAGCTGTCTATGGTAGAGACTATGTAATGCAAGAGGTCAAACCCAGCATCTGCACTCAGCCATCAATTAATGTTGTGAAGAGAAAAAAGCTCCAGGTCTCTTTTTGATGGGAAGGTTTTATGGGAAGATGTGCTTTTGTTTTATTCAAATCCAACAATTCATTAAGACATCTAATTCCTTCAGAAAGCCATAAAGACTGTAAAACAGCAATTTAATGACACGTAATTGCTCAGAATACAATCAGAAAATACAGATTAATGGAAAATGTAATTTTCCTTCAGATAATAATAATCTCATCTTTTTTCAAGGGAAAATTTTTGCACCTCTTAAGCTTACAAACACAGCATTCTTTTGATTAAACATACATTTAATGCAGTAATATTGTTTTAAATTTTTATATTATTAGTTCTTTTGTTAAAAAATACAGCATCAGACATTAGTATTGCACGATCCTTCAGAAATCATTTTAATATGCTGATTTTGTATTTAATAAATATTTTTTGTATTATTCTTTAACATCTACTGTATGTATGTAATATTTTAGTAAAAGTATTTTAGTATCCTTTTATTTAGGACTGTATGGTTAACAGAATGTTCAAAAACAGCATTAACTGAAACGAAACAATGTTTCAATGTAAAAGCCTATATAGTAATTTCACTGCTGAATAAAAAAGTATTTATTTGGTAAATAATAAATTATTTCAGAACCCAAACTTTGAATGATTGACCTTCTTACTACATGACAGATATGCAACAAGTAAAACATTGGACACACCTGACTGAACATACGTTTATTTCAATATGTCTCAAGACTAAAAAAAGCAAGTGTAATTTGTTTTTCATTTTGGCCACTACATAATTCCCAGCTGTGTTATGAGGACTATTATTCTAACATGTAGAAAAAAAAAACAAAGACTAAGTAGGTGCGTCCAAACTTTTGACTGATAGTATGGAAGTCTAAAAAGTTTGCTTGTTTGTTCATTTGCAAACTCTGCTCAGTATTTTAAGCCCAACAAGATATACCCTAGGCACAAGAGAACAAAGAAAAACAAGTCTAAAATGTGATTCCTGCTGTGAGCTCTGGAGTTCTGGAGACAATGTTCAATGTAACATTCAGCATCTGAGTACAACCTATATTCAGATGATTTCTGACAAGATCTTCATACTCTTCTCTACATTGACCAACTTCAAGATATTAGAAAACTTTACTAGCTGAAGCAAATATGCAATTAATGACATTATGATAATCACAGGTGATTTTGACAACAGCTTATAAAGTTAACTAGTTAACTAGATCAACGTTTTGAATCTGCTTGCTACTTTTTCCTACCTGGTCTCATGGCATAAACATACCTTGGTGCACTTTTTAGTGTATATATCTCTACAGTTTCCAAAAGAAATAAACACTAGAGACACCTTAACTGACACCTTAAACTCTTTTTCACACAAGCGTAATTTTCACACAATTACTTGAAGAATATTATGTTATGACATTGTTATGACAATGTTAATATGCTGGGATGTTTGAAAACTGATGCTTTTGAACGTTATTATTATGCATATCCAGCTTCATATCAAGGTACTTGAGAGGCAAGGAGCTCCAGTTTGAATCCTGTGTAACTACATTTATTTAACAGTTAGCAAAGTACAAAGGGCGTTGCACAAAAAGTGCACAGAGGTACATATTTTTATGAGACCAGGCAGACACTTACCAAAAACCATGGCCATTCCTAAGGCAAAAATATTCAACAAAACCAAGTTTTAATATGGTTTGTACACTCAGAAACTGGACCTGCGAAGAAGAAACCTTAAGCAACTAATGAGAAGACATTACCTGTGTAACCAATGGCTCCAGCAGCCTCTCCACAGTCAACGTGCGAATCTCAAGACTCTTGGGGTCCCATTTTAGCAGGATTGGGGACGTAGCGCTCGTCATGTTTACTGTAAAAAGAAAACAAGGGGAGTGAATATCTGAAAGGATGAAAGAGATGTTAAAAACAAAGAATGACAGTTTAACAGGATGATAAAAGGAAAAAGGTGCAGACATCACAGACTCAGTTTTTAGTTTAATGCTTCATGACTTTCTTAACAAAATCAAAGGCCGGAGCCTGCCGCACATCTATTATTAAAGCCAGAAAAGCTTCTTCATTGAAAAGTCTTTAAACGTCGCACATCAATCACGCTAAAACGTGAAAATTGAGACTATAAAATATTGAGACACCGCATTACATTAAAAGCTAATGACTTCAGAATGAGTCTTAATGTGGGATCCAGACATTGTTGTGCAAGTCAGACTGTATTATCTCACATTTAATGAGGAAAACAAACACAGAAACTACAGGGATCATAATATATTACCCAGAAAGTGATTATAATATATCACCCAGAAATTTCTCAAATATTAATTATGAACCTAAAACAGTCACAAAGTTCTCAAACTTCACAAACTTTTTAATTCATTTGGTATCTAAGTTCCTAAAAATCATATACTTTAATCACATCTATCTATCTATCTATCCATTTGTCTGTCTGTCTGTCTGTCTGTCT
>NC_056699.1:21318109-21320764 GCF_018831695.1 Puntigrus tetrazona | reverse complement strand
TAAATTATATTTTAAAGTATCACATACTGAAATGTTGATAACGTTTTGTAAAACGTCTGTAGCCCATCAGATTTGTACTTTCTAAACGACAAAATAGTACGTAAGTACATAAGAGTCACCTAAAGTGCTGTTTACAATCACTTAAAGTAAGACAATAATATAATTATAATGAGTAATAATAAGTGTCATAAGGTAGAGAGCCACCTTGCTAGAATCAGCTACTGAAAAAAAAACAGATTTTGGAGAAGTTAAAAACTATAAATACTCCAACTATGATGCCTTAGGTTAGTGACTATTAACTTTCCTTTAGTAGTGGGGATCCTGTAACGTAGGCGTTTTCAATCATATTGTCATTCACTGGAGCACTGGCCTAGATTCCCTCCCGCATCTTCAGATCCTGCATCCAGATACTCATTACAAAAAACATATGCATGTATGAAGCCCAGCTTCAGGCCCTTTGAACACCGGTAATGTAAGCAGGTGGTTCCTGATTAAGGTAGACATCTGAAGTACACGATCAGGCCTGCATAGCAGGAGGGAGGAAAGTTTACCTGACTGAGTAGAAACTTAAGAGTAAAAAGCCTTCAAGCTGCGAGCGTATGTGGGGAAAAGAATGTGAGAGAGCGTGCGAATTCAGTCAGAAACAACTTTTACAGATTTTATTTTGTGTTCCATTTTACCTCTGTAACAGAACTGTTCAGAAAGAGTTCTGATGTTACATTCAAAAATCAGTGTGTTTGAACAAAACTTTAGAATGAATGATTCATTCAACAGAAACGATACAAGCTTTGCAATAATTAAAATGAACCCCTGGGGGTAAGGTGTGGGGGTAAAAAAGGCGGAGATTGCATAAAAGGGAAATTACAATAAGGGGATAAATACTGCTAATTTGCACACAGACAAAGTAAACAGCTACAGCGGTTCTGAGAGCTGTGTGGAAGCGGAGGATTTCAGTGAATATTAAGGCAAACATTTCCCACATTTGTGCAGACAGTAGAGACGACAGGAACTTTCTTTAAAGGAAGATGATCCACGAAACCGGCTTGCAGTAGTCCCCAGTCTTCCTCAAATGTTCCTTACAAACAAATTTTTGGGTTTTTTTTTTAGGCCAACGCAAACCAGAAGCATGCAGCCAAACTTCAGCTCTGGTCGCGTCGTGGGAAAACGAAACAATCACTTTTGTGCTGTTGCACTGAACAAAGTCACAAACATGAGCCATTTTTATAGTGACACGAGGGCTACTTTCCCCTGCATAAATACGGTGATAGCTCATGCAAATCATGATTTGTGATCGGATTAGATGAGTCTTTTGTCAAGTATAATATTACAGTTCTCATGAATAATGCTTGAAAGTGGGAGCTGAACCCAATGACATGTATGAGTAGTCAATGAGCACTCAAATGACTAGGGTTTACCTCACGTGCCTCAAATGGCCCCAAAAAGCGCAAAAATGAGCCCTTTTCAAAACAACGTCCACTTTGTAACATATTTTTGACAGCTTTTACTTTTTTAAGCAATGTGCAACATGTATATATCTGTTAATGTTTAAAAAAATGTGTTGTTGGGTTTAATGACGCGTTAAAGAATCACACATTGTCAAAGTCTTTATGTTTTTCAAATACTATAAACCCTTTTACAAAATAAAAGTTGAACTTTTTTTAATTGTGTTTGAATTTTAGGAAAACAGTATTTGAGCGCTGATGATGCTTTTATCTTTTTTCTATTTAGCATCAAAAAATTGCTTTAATTTCAGATGGGTTTTTTTCAGTTCTGGAATCAGTACACATGGCACAATATGAACTCTTTTGTTCATATGCTGTTGTGATAAATAAAGATGTGAAATTACACACAAAAGATATTACATCACATTAGATTTAGAAAGTACTTTAAAATAACATGTCGTACTGTATTCAAGTTTTTCACCTCTTCATAAAGTGTTTGACAATGATCTACAATAGCAGAAAACTGGCAACAAGATAGTTGTCTTAAACTTTTTTCATTAAATAAAATGTGTTTTCCATGTCATTGACACACATTGTAGTAGTCGGGTGTGAGAAGAATCAACATGAGACAAAACCATCATCTGCTCTTTGCTTCAGTCAGAGTTCCTCACTTGTCAGTGAGCTACACACACAAAAAAGGCATCACCGTTCCTTTGTGCTCAAACTGTGTCTTGTATTTCCTCTTTTCTGATGTAGCTGTCAGTGAATCCTCAAGAGAGGCTCTAGACAGTCTCAGTCGCCGTGTCAAATACTCCCTAAAGCACAGTGTCAAACACACACTCCAGAGTCCTGCACAACCTAGACTTAACAGCTATTAAACCACACCTTTGAGACCTCCTGCTCAGTATGTCAGTTTTACTCCTTACAAATGTGTGTAACCATTTACACTTCAACACTTAAAAATAAAGTGGGTCAGTGGGACTGCAGTACCTTAAGTTCATCGAAAAAAAAAAACTTCTCCTTGAGAGCCATACTTTTTGCACAAGGGTTCTTGAATTGGCTATCTGATTCCCTGGAGATTAAAAAAAGCCATTTATGTTGCACATTAAAGGTTTTGGATCACCATTCCTGGTTTCTGGACAAATAGAAAAAAATTATAACAATAAAAAAAAGGATTAGGTCAAGCAGAAAAGAGAACTATGTATAAAAAAAT